>NC_089801.1:39922512-40035012 GCF_029633855.1 Hoplias malabaricus | reverse complement strand
AATACACACACACACAAACTGTACACACACACCATATACACACACATATTTGACAGGAATTTTGAGTTATCCCTCTGATTATGAATATCCTGACTCCACCCACCAGGAGGATACACCACTAAAGACAAGCCCCACCCTCGTGGAGAGATTCTGATTGGTGGGCCAAATGTTGCTATGGGTTACTACAGCAGCATGGGGGATGCGGAGAGTGGGGAATTCCGGGTAGATGAGGCGGGACAACGTTGGTTCTGTACGGGAGACGTGGGTGAGGTACATCCAGACGGCTGTCTACAGATCGTGGGTGAGACACCTTTCAAATGACCAATCAGATATAACCAATCAGAGACAGACCAACTCTCCTCTCTGTCTCTCTCTCTAATTCTAAAAAAAGTGACATTACACAAAAGTAGGGAACGAAATGACAAAGTAATTATGTAAATTATAATTTAGGAAGAAGGACTGATGCCCCCTCCAGGGTGTGTTCCTGCCTTGCGCCCAGTGATTCCGTGTAGGCTTCGGACCCACCATGACCCTGAACTGGATAAGCGGTTACAGACAATGAATGAATGACTGAATGAATGAATAATTTAGGAAAGAATTAAATGAAGTGAACAGTGGTAAAGATGAAAGGCAGGTGTTGGAGCTGGAGCTGTCTGTTCTTCTCTGATCTTGAGGCATTTCTGTATAAACTTAGACAGGAAATGTTTTGTTTCTACTCTTTCAGTAACATTTTCACCTTGTCATTCTCAGACAGCATAGGGACAGTGGGGATATTGATGGTAATTTAAGGAGTCTCTGATGTTGCTGTATATTGTGCATAAGGAGGAAGTGATTTTCAGTTTCTATGTTTCCAGATTGGCAGTGGGGGCAGGTCTGGTCTTTTCTGGACAGTCAGCTTTTTCTGTGCCTCCTTGTTTCAATGTAAAATGCCAGTTTTTTTATTTTTTTAATTTTGATTAGATAATTGGCCACTTTGTATTCCTGGTCAAGCATTTCATAACATTTCACTTTGGGTTCTTGTGAGATTTGTGTTTACCAGTGCAGAGTGTAGTTTGTTTTGTTTGTGGTTGTTTGTCTTCTCTAAGTCCGTGGCCTGGGCGAGTCGCTGCAGTGGGTCATTTGGGTTTAGTTTGCTGGTGATGAAATCCTTGTAGTGAAGGGAGTCTGGTTCTGATTGACTGAGGTGGTACCAGAATTTGCAACAGATTTTTTCATTGTGTTCAGAATGAGCGGGAAAATGTTAGAGACCCCTCTGTTCACCCACAGGACGTCTTTGCATTATTCTAGATGAAATAATTCTGTTGGTGTTTTGTCCCACATTTGGTAATTTGTCATTGACTCTATGTCCCAGATTTCATTGCTGTAGAGCATTATTGGCTGAATTATTGATTGGAATAATTTTAACCAGATTGAAATGGGGCAGATGAATTTCAAAATGTTTTTTTCTGATTGCATTGTAAGCCATGCATGCTTTTTCAGTCAGGGATGGAATTGCTGATTTGAAACTTCCCATTGATATTAATAGCACACCCAAGTATGTTTAGTGGGTGGTGTGTGATATTAAAATGTTGCCAACTGTGTCTCCCTCTGTCAGATTCAGATTCAGATGTGCTTTATTGACATGGCAGGTTAAACGAATCTCATTTAAATACATGCAGTAGTTCATAAGAAAGTGACATTACATTTAAGTCAGAAAAATGAAGAAGTAATAATAATAGAACATATCTGTCTCTCTGTGTGTCTCGCTGTGTGTATGTGTGTGTGTGTGTGTGTGTGTGTATGTCTCACTCTCTGATTCTCTCTGCCTTTCTCTCTGTCCCTCTCTCAGATCGTAAGAAGGACCTCGTTAAACTCCAGGCCGGTGAATATGTTTCTTTGGGGAAAGTTGAAGCTGCTCTGAAAAATTGTTCCCTGATCGACAACATTTGTGCTTACGCTAACAGGTTTATACACAGCACACACAATTCACTACACACACTGCACACTGTACACAATATATACTACACTACACACGGTATGTTAAACACACACACACACAGACACACACTGCACTCTCTATGCACACTATACACACACTTCACCACACACACACGATACAGTCCACACATGCTACCAGGTCCATACGTACTACGCAGACTATACAGACTAGACAAACTACAAACTGTACACTACACACTTTCCCAAACACAATATACACACTATGTGTGAGAATTCCTGATCAGAGACTTTTCTATCCAATCAGCAATCAGAACTACGTCATCAGCTTTGTGGTGCCCAATCAGAAACATCTAACTGAACTGGCCAATAAGAAAGGTATTGCAGGCGAGTGGGAGGAGCTTTGCAATCATGCTGATCTGGAACAGGAAGTGCTGAAAACCATCAAGGAGGTGGCAACCACAAGTAAGTTCTGACCATTTCATCGTTATAGACCGATAATAGTGATTTTCAAAAAAAAAAAAACTCTAGTTCTGGAACTGGTTCTAGTCCTACTTCTAAAGTCTAATGTGATCACTGACTGTATGTGTGTGTGTGTGTGTTTGTTTAGATAAGCTGCAGAGGTTCGAAGTCCCAGTGAAGGTTCGGTTGAGTTCTCAGGTCTGGACGCCAGAGACCGGCCTCGTCACTGATGCGTTTAAACTGAAAAGAAAAGAGCTGCAGAGACACTATTCAAAGGATATAGAGAGGATGTATGGGGTTAAATAACATATACGCACACACACACACACACACACACACACACATACAAACATAAACAGTTTTGTTTTACTCAATTAAACTATCTCATTTCATTGGCAGGTTACAGGTTTAATGTGCTATAATAATGTACTGAATATGAATAGAGGAGTGCTGCCCCCTAGCAATATGATTTTTTTTATTGGTGTTTTTTTTTTTTTTTTTTTGTGTACTGAATAATATGTATGAGCAGAAATTTCTGGACTGTGTGAATAGGGAGTAAATCAGTTAAAGCGAGACGAGTTAAAACTACTTGAACTGGACTGCGCTCCAGCTGGATGAGGGAGACGTTTTATATTGTTTGCATGGATGCATATGGTGAACACCTTAAGGCTAGAAATTCATACTAGTGCTAATGCTAACGTTGGGTTTAGGGGAGATAGAGGAAGTGGTGGTTAGCTGTGAGTTTCTGTGGTGTAAAGAATTGCACACGGACTGAAAGATCAGAAACTCTCACAGCAAGCAGCAGCATCCTCATCATACTGATGAATAACAAAGATGTGAGTGTGTTCACTAATCACCAGAGATTCAGTGATTACACTGCTAGGGGTGTACGACACAAGATACCAGTCAAACATTTCTACAGCCAGTCCAAATAAATACATGGGCCAGGTAAAAAATTCTCATTGAATTTAAGTTTAAACGTGTTTTTTTCATGTACAACAACAACTCTAACATCATACGGCATGCATTTTTGACAAATTTTAGCAATGATAGGAAACTACAACATCTGTAAAAATGAAGTACTTGTTGAGAATATTGGGACAACGTTGTTACTAGTTGTCCTTCATTTTATTATTACAGGGAGAGGTTCAATGTCAAAAGAAGAACAATTGCTCAATGCATAGGAGGACATTGTTTTTGTGTTGTGAATTATTATTTTTTTGACTGATTCCAAATGGTAAGAATAATTTTTAAATGTAAATATATACCCATATGAGGGCTTTTTTTTTTTTTTTTTTTTTTTTTTTTGCAAAAACCACGTCCTGTACAAAGACAATGTTTATTTTTCATACTTGTTAGGTCCTACTAGTGCACTAGTATTCACAACCACATTTCACCTGTCCTCTAGCATCTTCACTGGCTTCCTGTTAGATATCAGATCTATTTCAAGATACTTTTACTTACTTTAAAGACTTTGAAAACAATCTTGCACCTTCCTGCCTGTTTGACCTCCTCCCTTCCTATGTACATTCTCACTCTCTCAGGACTTCAACTGCTGGACTTCTTACTGTTCCATCATCCAAACTTTGTGGTTTTGGTGATCGGGCTTTTCCCGACATGCTCCCTGGCTCTGGAATTCCCTCCCAACTGTGGTCAAACAATGTCCCTCTCTTCCCATATTTAAGTCTAACCTTAAGACTCACTTCTTTTCTCTTGCCTATGGTATCCTGTCTGTTTAATTAGTCTACTACACTGTCAGAAAAAAATTGTCACTGTGGTGGTACCTTTTGCTGTCTGTGGTGTTACATATTTATAATTTTAATCAGGGAACATTATTTTACCTTATTTTATTATAATTGTAGATATTACTATTACTGATCCCAAATAGCAAGAAATTAAAAATGCACACCAAGCAAAAGTCTGGGTCTCAGAAGGTGAAAATGTAAGAAAATGAATGTAAATATTGAGGAAACAGCCACGTCACAAACTTTGGACACTGACACTATAAAGATATAATTAATAAAACATTTAAAGAATGTGTGTAAAGATATAAATAGTAATTAGTGACGGGCAAAGCTCTAATCATCTGTTTGTTGTTTTGTAGATCTGATGCAGAACGGGTGCCACTGTTTTTTGTTGAAAGGCGGAAAATGATTTAAATATTTGTGAAGCTATGCTAATGCAATTATATTGTAATGTTGCCCCCTAGTGTCTAGAGTGCAGAGATACGCTTAAGCTCTAAATTGCATCTACACATTTTAAAGTGTTGTGCAGCTGCAGTGACTCCTGGAACATCCGGAAGATCAGAACCAAAACACCGTTGTTTGTTTTTTACTGAATTATATTTTATTTAGAAGCCTGTGTACATTTCTCTAAAACATCATGTATGTGTAATAAAATCACTCATTTATCACAACCCCTCTAATCTAATGTTGCTAAAAATGAAGAACACTGTACAGGCCAGTAGTGCTGTTAGCATGCTAGCCAGGTTAGGATTTATTTTATTCACACAGACTCTGTTCTTATTTTACAGATATTCTGCTGATCATTTCACCTGTTTCATTTAATAGTACAGTCCCTATTAAAGGAGAACTCCAACCACTTTCCAAATTTCCCCCATAAACCTCTGGAGACAGAGAGGGGTTAAAACATTGTCAGTTACATCTTCATTAAAGGGGAAAATAATTAGGGGGAATGGGTGGAGTTCCCGTTTTCAACTTCATACAGTCCAGTGGGATTGTTATTAATTTATAAATGTACTAATGTTGAATATACTGATGATGATGATGCATTTTTGATAGTGTATACATTCCTATACATACAAATAAAGGGTTAAAGAGAGACTGAAGTGTGGTCTGCTGTTTTGGAGCAGGGTCTCGGATCTGGGAGAACTGGGAGAAACGAGAAATAAAGGGTGTTGCCTTTAATAGTGTAAGAACAGCTCCCCTGCAGGGGGCAGCAGAGTGCTCTTTAAAGTCAAGCATTCGGGTCTCACCTGTCCTGTCCTGAAACTCCGCCAACACACAGGTGACCATAAACAGAGACCTGACATACGACCTAATAGCACAAACCCATTGCCAACATCCAGGAACTATAATCTTTTAAACAGCTGCAGTAAATACTGAGCTAGTAAAATTTAATTCATTATTATACATATATATTATTATGGGCGGCACAGTGGTGCAGCAGGTAGTGTTGCAGTCACACAGCTCCAGGGACCTGGGTGACTGTCTGTGAGGAGTGTGGTGTGTTCTCCCCGTGTCCGCGTGGGTTTCATGCCATGGGGTGCTCCGCTTTCCTCCCACAGTCCAAAAACACACATTGGTAGGTGGATTGGCGACTCAAAAATGTCCGTAGGTGTGAGTTAATGTGTAAGTGAGTGTGTGTCGCCCTGTGAAGGACTGGCGCCCCCTCCATGGTGTGTTCCCACCTTTTGCCCAGTGATTCCGGGTAGGTTCTGGACCCACCGCAAACCTGAATTAAATCAGCGGTTTCAGACAATGAATTAATGAAATATATATATATATTATTATATATCAATAAATTGCAGGTGGAATTCAAATATTTTATTTGTCATATACATAGTCATAGGGTACTAGCAGTGAAATGCTTTGTTTTCCGTCAAAGAAGAATAACTTACGATTTTATTACTTTATCATATATATATATATAATTTATTACTATGCTTATTATAAAATTGAATATAAATATGAAATATAATTATATAAACTTGCTATATTTAATAACTAGGTCATTACCGTGTTATAATTTAAGTTTATAATTTAAACAAAGTAGTTATTTACAATTTTATTGCATGGATAAGGCATGGGAACAATATATTTAATGAGAAGGAACATCTTATCAGGGCAAAGGATGGAGATACTTAAGTATAGCTTCCACACTTTATTAAGTAATTCGCAGGTCTTTTGCGTTGAGTAATGTCCCCAGCGAAGCGCCGTACTGTTGAATTGTGTGTTATGGTTTTGTAACTGCGGCGCTGGGTTGCAGTGGCGAACAGTGGCCGGCAGGTGGCGGTCCCAGCTCCGCTTCGTCCGAGCTCCCACAACAAACAGCGCCGAGCGGAGACACTTTCAGCGTTTCTTCTTTTTACTTTTACTTTTGTTTTATTCGCGTTTTTTTGGGGCTGAAATAATTTTATGTTTAATTCTGCAGTGCTCCGAGGCGGAACCCGAGGAGTTAAAGCTTGGACACCCGCATATTTCGAGGGGTTTTGAGAGCTTTAAGAGCGGCGGTAAGTTGTGAAATGGCGGAGGCCTCCGAGTCCTTATGGCGTTCGGAAAACACAACAAACTTCACTTTAGCGGTGTTTTACTCACTTTCACCAAGTTTCCCCTCCTTCCCCCGGCGGGCAGCGCGGTCCGGGCGGGGAGTCGTTTCGAAGCTCGCGAGCCGCTCTGAACTTGCACCGCGGACCGAGCTCCTGCTGAAGGCGAGACTCTTCTGTGCTTCTGTGACATTATTCCACAATTTTAACTATTTGGGCAGGAGTCTAAGGTTAATTAGGCTCCAAAACACGGTTTGGAGTGCAATTACAGCTGTATTTGGCTATAAAGCCTGGGTTTAGTGGGTTTTCTCGGCGCTGAGGTGAAGGCCTCGAGCAAACCGAGCTAGAATTGAGTTCATGCTAGAATTATCCGTTCCACCTTAAATGGTACAGCAGTTACACAGAGGACCCTCCGGCTGCTCCATATAACTGCTGCTACGTTTAAGGTGAAACGGAGAATTCCAAACTTCAGTTTCTTGTTATGTGAGTCCATATTCATTTAAGTTATTTTAACTTCATTTAAGACAACTTAATCACGTGTAAACATCGGTCAAACACTACTCTTGAGGAATTTTGATTCTTTTTGTTAACAACATTACTCTGGAATTTAGCTAATGGTTGTCAAGTCTGATTGACGTTAACACAGTTAAAAGACAGATTTAATACCAAACAACAGCTATTATTGATATTATTATTATTGCCCCTGAGAGTGTGTTGGGTCTATGAAGTTTAAAGAGGTTTTATTAGGTTAGTTTCCGTGTTGGAGATTTTTTGTTCACTGTGTTTATACTTTACACATCTCCTAACAGCCCTGCTCCGATTTTACTTTGCTTATGCAGCATAGATGTCATTATTATTTTGGAATATACTGGAAACAATCATCCTCCTACATTGCTGTTGTTGTTTATGCTTTATTTGGTTTATTATGTTTGATTAGGCTTACATTCTATTATCTGGAGTATTGTAAATATTGTGAACATCCTGTGAATTTGTTTGTTTGTTGGTTTATTGTAAGGGTTCTGTCTGTTGCTGTCCTCTCACAGCCGGAGGGCAATATTCCACATTGCAGCGAGGAAACGTAAGATGTTAGAATAATGATTGCTGCACAGGAGTTACAGACGGAATTCCACTTTGCGCAGTGAGTTGACTCCACACAGACTGTTTTCCCACATTTTCTCCCTGTTTTCACCTATTCCCCCTCATTCCCCCTTACCCAGGTTTCCCCCTTTTCCCCTGTTTCTTCCTGCTCCCACCTCCTGATTAAACTAAGTTAGTTGATCAGAACTGAGACTGGGATCCCCCTGAACTACACTACAGCAACAGTGAGGGGGCTATACCAAGTCTTACACTCATCACTAAACACTGACCGCTGCCCCAGCTTAATTTAGTTGAATAATAAGTGTGTGTGTGTGTGTTTATAGTGAAACGGACACACAGCTGTCTTCCGATACAGATTTGGAGGATCTTGAGGGGCGCAATGCCAAAACGGCAAAAGGAAAGGTAAATACTAGCCTGTCAGAACTCAATAAGATTTAAAGCCATGTCTTGGAATCTGATGTATTTAGTCTCTCATTTTTTCCCTCTCTCACTCTTTTTCACTTTGTCTTTGTATTATCACTTTGCGTGTTTGTGTATTTGTCTGTGTGTCTATGTATTGTCTCTGTGTATATATGTATGTATTATGTTTGTGTGTGTGTGTGTATGTTTGTGTGTAGAAGGGAAAGAAGGCTCCAGGTGAGAAAGGTAAAGGTGTGTTGATGAAAGCTCAGGGACGAGTGAATGGACATCATCAGGAGAATGGCACAGAGAACCTCAGCCTCTTCGAGATTGTTAAACTGGGCAAGAGTGCAACACAGGTACACACACAAAAACACAAAACACATGAAGTACACTGGAGCCCAGTCTCCTCAAAATGATAAGGTCATGTACATGTTAAAGATTTATTCTTTGCTGTTATCGTTCTTTGTTCTTATTTCTCTCTCTCTCTCCCAGTCGGTGGTGGATGACTGGATCGAGGCATATAAGGGCGATCGAGACATGGCTCTACTGGAGCTCATTAACTTCTTCATCCAGTGCTCAGGCTGTAAAGGTAGGACTCACCTGTTCATTGTTATGTAGTCTGAATATACTCAGTAGGCTGCAATCTTACAGCTGTGTGTGTGTTTTAGGGGCTGTGAGTTCGGAGATGTTCAGACAAATGCAGAACTCAGAGATCATCAGGAAGATGACGGAGGAATTTGATGAGGTGGCAGTTGCTTACAATCTTGATTAACTCTTTCTGTTCAGGAGATGCTGGATGAGTAAACCTTTGGCTCTTGTGTGTGTGTGTGTGTGTGTGTGTGCATGCACATGCCCGTTTGTTGTTTGTGTACAGGACAGCGGAGATTATCCCCTGACCATGGCAGGGCCTGTGTGGAAGAAGTTTCGATGGGGTTTCTGTGAGTTTATCTCAGTTCTGGTGCGTCAGTGCCAGTACAGCATCATCTACGACGAATACATGATGGACACTGTCATCTCTCTGTTAACTGGCCTCAGTGATTCCCAGGTCCGGGCCTTCAGACACACCAGCACACTTGCAGGTAACACACACACACACATGCACGCACACAAACATACAGGTAATTCCTCACTTTTCCCTAAAGCTGGAGGTATTCTCTAAACTAAAGAGTGAGTCAAATGTCTCAGGACACCTTTTTTTATGTCCGGGAAAATGACGTATCTGAATACCCCAGCAAGTAAAGGGTGAGGGAGCCTGTCCACAATGTTGCCACCATATTGGATCAAGGGCAGGTATTTCTAATATGAAGGTGGTCATGTAGCATATCAGAGAAAACCAGAATTATCTCAGAAACCAATTGCTGCAATCAGATTTGCAACATATATTGTGGTCCAAAAGTTAACGTAACACAAATTTGCAACAACAACCAGGAATGCTCCCAGCTATTTGACATGTTAATTGTATTGACTGGCTGACATTCTGCAAGACATCACATGCTGTGTCCTGGAATTTTCGCAAAAGCTGCCAAAACCATTGTTGAAATTTCTTCGTCGGTAACGGTCTTTAGATGACCACTAGGTTGCTTGTTGTTCACAGCCCCGGTTCTTCTGAATTTTCGCTATGAGGGATGCAGCAATGCTGTGTGAAATTGGTGGTCTTTCTGCATGTCGGTTGTTGAAGTCTACGGCTATGATATGGCAGCTGCGTTCCCTGGAAATTAGATTTACCTCAATCTTCTATTATTTCCATCTTCAGTTAGCTATAGTAAACAAAGTTGATAACTTTTGAACCACAAGGGATATTGCAAATCTGATTGTGGGGCTTCTGGTTATGGTGGTGTGGAATTAACAAGTGATATTTTAATGCTACTCCAAATTCACAAAAGTGTTTTTAAAATGTAAATGAGCTAATATACACTGCCTGGCCAAAAAAAGGTCATACTCTAATATTTCATTTGATCGCCTTTAGCTTTGATTATGGCACAAATTCGCTGTGCCATCGTTTCCACAAGCTTCTGTAATGTCACAACATTACAACGGTGGGTCCAGAGCCTACCCGGAATGGGCACAACATATTTCTGTCCAGAGTTGCATTTATATTTCCCCAAGATCTTTTATTGATGATGGGAAATTTGGACCACTGCATAAAGTCTTATCCAGCACATCCCCAAAATTCGCAATGGGATTCAGGTCTGGATATCTGGCCATGGAGCTACCCTTGAAGCCATAAACTCTCTTTAGACTAGAAAGTATGACATAACATACAGAATTAATGGAAGGTATAGCAAGTATCAAAGCTGGTAGAGTCCATCAGAGCACAACTCAAAGCTGCCGAGAGCTGCATCAGTGAAACGGAGGGTATAACGACATCAAATTGCGGCCATCAATTTCTGAGAAAATTCTGTTCTTCTTAGATATGCTATATGACTACATCCTCATTGGAAAAACTTGCCCTTTAACCAAGAAGGTGGTCATGTTCCGGGCATAGCCTAAAGGCCCCCTTACGCCTTACTTGCTGGGGTATCAGGTATGTCCTGAGAATTTTGACTCGCCCTGTACAGTCTCCCAATCTCAGATTCTGGGGTAGGGGAGGTGTGCAGACAAGTGAGGGGTGTTCACTTGTTTGTGTGTGTGTTTTCAGCGATGAAGCTTATGACAGCACTGGTTAACGTGGCTCTGAACCTCAGCATCAACATGGACAACACACAGAGACAGTATGAAGCAGAGCGCAACAAGAGCATTGGAAAAAGAGCCAACGATCGTTTGGAATTGCTGCTGCAGAAACGCAAGGAGGTAACACACACACACACATCAGGTGCATGCACATGCAATAACAGGTTTATAATACAAGCTGCAAATGTATGGGTTTTTGGAATTAATGTCTGTGTTTGTTTTGTGTGTGTATGTAACAGCTGCAGGAGAACCAAGATGAGATTGAGAACATGATGAATGCAATTTTTAAAGGAGTGTTTGTCCACAGATACCGGTACACACCGCCCCTTCATTCATGATCATACATATCTACTGATATTCATCTATCCACATGAATAATATTGAGGAGAGTGGAGCAGGGCATTATTATTCCACATTTTAATGGGCATGCTTCACTGAATATCCACCATCAAATTTTAAACAGGACTCAGGAGGAGCCTCAAATGAATGTGTGTGTGTGTGTGTGTGTGTGTCTGTGACAGTGATGCGATAGCAGAGATAAGAGCAATCTGTATCGAGGAGATCGGGGTGTGGATGAAGATGTACAGTGATGCATTTCTCAATGACAGCTACCTGAAATATGTGGGCTGGACCATGCATGACAAAGTAAGTGTTTTCGCCCAATAAAATACACACACATGAGATGTTAGAATTGGGGATTTCAGCCCTGTACCTGTTATAGTCCTACTGAAAATCAAAGAATTTCACTAACTCACTGTTCTCGCTCCATTTTCTCTCTCCGAGCAGCAGGGGGAGGTGAGACTGAAGTGTTTAACAGCATTGCAGGGTTTATATTATAACCGTGAGCTCAACTCTAGACTGGAGCTCTTCACCAGCCGCTTTAAGGTGAGGTCTAAACTGCAACATATACTGTTATCTAGAACACACACATGTAACGCTCGTGCAGTACATCACACAAGCAGTTAAACTAATAGAAGACACACTTTGTATATGCAGTCATTTAAGTAACTGTTGATTTGTGTGTGTGTGCGCAGGACCGGATTGTTTCCATGGCGTTGGATAAAGAGTGTGATGTTGCGGTTCAGGCAATTAAGCTCCTCACACTTATTCTTCAGTGAGTAAACTTCACGTTCATCATCTTCATCATCTCTGTAGTCTCTGATCTGAATAACTAGATCTCCACAGAGTTAAAGATGGGGCGTAATGTTTCAGCAGTGATAGGCTGCCCTAAAGGAAACTGTGTGTGTGTGTGTATACAGGAGCAGTGATGAGGTTCTGACAGCTGAAGACTGTGAGAGTGTGTATCACTTGGTATACTCAGCTCACCGACCCATTGCTGTGGCTTCGGGAGAATTCCTCTACAAAAAGTGAGTCACAGAATCCACACAAACTAGGACAAGAACTCTCTAGAACAGGGTGTGGGCCTGTGTGGGTGCAGGTTTTCTTTCCAACCAAGCAGAAGCAACACCTTATTTCACCTGTTTTTACTCAATGGATTTAATCAATAGATCTTGACATTCAGTAGTGGGACTTCAGCTTGGTTGAAAGGAAAGCCAGCACCCACACTGGCCCGTTTTGGGTTTTGTTTGACACCCCTGCTCTAGAACCTGGGCTCAGTGATGATGTCTGTGAGATTCAGTAGGTATTAAATGTGACTCACCAGCTCCACTGTGTCAACAGTGTGAAAAATACCTTTTTGTTTTCATATTGTTTTAATGTGTGTGTGTGTGTGTGTGTGTGTTTAGGTTGTTTAGTCACCGTGGTCCTGAGGAGGATGCATTACCCCGAAGAGGGAGACAGTGTTTGAATGCCAACCTCATCAAAACCACCGTCTTTTTCTTCCTGGAGAGTGAGGTTTGTGTGAAATTTTAATCTTTTAATTATTATCATCAGGGTGTTCTTAGTTATTCATTATAATGTGATTTGCATATTGCTGCCTTCTGTTTTGTTACAGTCACAAAAGAAAATTATGCTGATGAGATATATATATATATACAGGAACACAGCAGTGACCTCCTGAAGGGCTGTGTTAAAGATTTTTGTGTGTGTGTGTGTGTGTAGCTGCATGAGCACGGTGCGTACCTGGTGGACAGTATGTGGGACTGTGGAAGTGACCTCCTGAAGGACTGGGAGAGTATGATCAGCCTTCTACTGGATGAGCCCTTCCCTGGAGAAGAAGGTGGGCTTAGTCCATCAGTAACTTTCGAGTTGTAGGGTCTTTGTCCTTCACTCATTGCATGCTGCCCTTCACTTTGTTAATGTTGTGATTGTCATTTGTTCTCGGTGTTTGTGTCTTTTCTCATGTACTTGTCTGTGCTTTGTGGGGACATGATGCCAGATCACAACTGTGTAAAATGGAAACATTTCTCTTAGGGATGGGCGGTATCCACATTTTTCATACTGCAATACCGTTTCAAAATAATATCTCAGTATAAGGCATTACCGTGAGGAGGGTGTGCACTGTCAGGCTGCACTGAACCTTATATATTTTTAGTACAAAGCCGAGTGATTTAACTAAGCACAGCCCGATGGTGCACAAGTGTAGACGATAAAAACCTGTTTCCGGGAGATTCTGGGGGGCTAATGAGCCATTATCTTTGACAGCAGGGAGGGGATTTCTCGTCTGGGTTCCACACCTGTCTCATGAGTAGTTAATGTGTGAGTCACAGTTATGGAAAAAGTAGTGTCACATCATATTTGTATCAGTATAGAAGAAAAACCAAATAAAATGTCAGATATCGGTAAATAGCAGTGTATAGCCAACACCCAGGTCTATGAAGTTCAGAGCTCAAAAGAAAACTTCATAAATGTTCACAATGTGTTTTTTCACTATATATCAGCACCTTTGAAAATAGGTTTTTGGAAAGTTCATCTTTAGAGTTAATTTAAACAAAAACAGATGAATGACATACATATATCTCACATTATTGTTGCTGGGTTTGTGTTGAATATTGGCATGTTTAGCCTTTTGGGAACAATTTCTTTTAGGTAGGTGATATCTGTTACAATATCAAGGCATGTCAAATGGCTGCAAACATGGCTTAAAGGCCTCCAGAGGGTTAACCAGATAAAATAAGCCCAATGTTATAAAGCCTGTCCATTAGGAATCTGCCTCAGCTCTGTTCTTATTGGATAGGATTGATTTTGAGCTTACGTTAGCTGGCTAACTTAAAATTCCTGCTAGGGTTAGCTACATGTAGAGTAATACTGAGATGTGTGTGTGTGTGTGTGTGTGCAGCTCTGACAGACAAACAGGAGACAGCTCTGATTGAGATTATGCTGTGTGCAGTGAGACAGGCATGTGAGTGTCACCCTCCCATCGGCCGCGGGACAGGGAAAAGGGTAAAAATATGTGTGCACACACTTTACATAATTAATCATACATTTACATGTACACACCAACAAAACAGACTATTTATTTAGCAACCGTATTTAAAAACATACCTTTGCTGACTGAGTGACGGGTTCCACAGTAGTGTGGTATTGTGTTTCCTGGTGCTGAGATTTCCTCTGTCTCTCCTGTGACCTGTGTTTCTCATCGATCAGGTCCTGACAGCCAAGGAAAAAAAAACACAGCTGGACGATCGGACAAGAATCACAGAAATCTTTGCTGTGGCACTGCCGCTGCTGCTTGCCAAGGTAAGGGTCCCCCACCCAGGCCATGACTTCCTACGGGAAGATTAGAGGCCCCAGCACTGAGCCCTGAGGGACACCACAGTCTAAAATCTCTCTCTCTCTCTCTCTCTCTCTCTCTCTCTGTCTCTGTCTCTATCTCTCTATCTCTCTCAGTACTCTGTGGACGCTGAGAAAGTCACTAATCTGCTGCAGTTACCACAGTATTTTGATCTGGAGATTTACACAACTGGCAGACTGGAGAAGGTACAGATTTACACCCTCTATTACTATATACTGCTGTAGTTCTCTGTTTGAATCTGGGTGTGTGTCGCTCCCCAGCACTTGGAGGCGCTGTTGCGTCAGATACGCGAGGTGGTGGAGAAGCACACAGATACTGAGGTTCTAGAGGCATGTTCTATGACCTTCCACTCTCTGTGTAATGAAGAGTTCACCATCTTTAACCGAGTGGACATCTCTCGAAGCCAGCTGCTGGACGAGCAGGTTGACAAGTTCCACCGCCTCCTGGAGGACTTCCTGCAGGAGGTACCACCCACTTCTATTCACTTTTAGATCGTATTCTGACCTGTTCTAAACCTCCATATTTATTGTGAATCACAACATGAATCGGACTTGTACCTCACTCACATTTAGCAGGTTGAAGAATCTCCACAAGAAGAATCTCAACAGTAGTTGCTACTCTATAACAGCAGTGTTTTCTATCCCTGATGTTTGAATGATGCACAATGGGGGTTTAGGTTTTGTTTTTATTTGGGGTGTTAATGTGTGTGTTTTTCTGAAAGGGAGAAGAGCCTGACGAAGATGATGCATATCAGGTTTTGTCGACGCTTAAAAGAATAACAGCCTTCCACAAGTAAGAGCACACCCGCCACACGCTCCCTTCAATTATCAATAATGAGGAGTTTTTCAAGGTTTTTTTTTTTGGAGGGGGGCAAGAGCCATGTTTTCACTGTGTGTGTGTGTGTGTGTCTAGTGCCCATGACCTGACGAAGTGGGATTTATTCAGCAGTAATTACAGGCTACTGAACACGGGGCTACAGAACGGGGACATGCCAGAGCAGGTATTGGAACCACTCCATCCTCCACCCACCCACTTGTTGTAAAGGGGGTTTCTATTTGTTGCAGCAAATTTATGTTTGTTTTACACTTGTTTGTGTGTTTGTTTTGCAGATTGTGATCCATGCTCTTCAATGCACTCATTATGTCATTCTGTGGAACCTAGCTAAAGTCTCAGAGGGCAGCTCCAACAAGGTGAGTAAAACACACACACACAGTCAACAATCAAACCTCTGTTATATGCAGATAGTAAACCATCTTTAATAAACTTACAAAGTGTATACCATCTGTCTGTCTGTCCAGGGTGACCTGGTGACCCTGAGGAAACAGATGAGAGCATTCTGTCTGATGTGTCAGAGATACCTGAGCAGTGTCAGTACCTCTGTAAAAGAGCAGGTAAAACTCACCTTCCTCTGTGAGTGTGTATTTTTTATCTTTGTGTTGTTCCTGTCCTCTGTGTGTGTGTTTATTTATTTGTTTACTTTGTATTCTCTCTCTCTCTCTCTATGCAGGCATTCACTCTCTTGTGTGATGCTCTAATGATCTTCAGTCACCAGATTGTGTCGTCAGGTCGAGACGCTCTGGAGCCACTGGTGTTCAGCCCTGACTCTTCACTCCAGAGTGACCTGCTGAATTTCATCCTTGACCATGTCTTCATCGACCAGGACGATGACTCCAGCACTGGTACACACACAGTTAAAACGAACCCCCCTTGTACCTGTAGCGGTTATTGTTGCTCTTTATAGTGGTTAGTTATCTCCTATTAATGTATAGAGATGTTGTGAAGCTCCATTTCCTTTTCGTGGGATTCCTTCACTGGCTCAGTAATATTAGACACACGGAGAAGGAGCTGAGGGAAACTGGCTGGAGCTGTGTGAGACGGATGGAGAAGTTGAGGGAGACTGAGTGGAGCTCTCTGAGATTGATGGAGAAGGATCTAACGGCAGATGGGGTGGAGCTGGGGGTGTGTTCACTCTGAACCCATCCTCTCACTCCATTACACAACCCTTACATAACGCTGAGCTTTATTACTGCAGCATGAGTGAACATCTCCCTCTCTTCTGTGTGTGTGTGTGTGTGTAGATGGGCAGCAGGATGATGAAGCCGGTAAAATCGAAGCATTACACAAGCGCAGGAATCTGCTGGCGGCGTACTGTAAACTCATCATTTACAACGTAGTGGACATGAGCACTGGGGCAGACATCTTCAAACAGTATATGAGAGTGAGGCACACACACACACACACCCTTTGAGTACACTAAACTGCTTCAATCATACCTAAGGGCTGTCTGAGACAGACACACAGGGTTTAAAGAGATGTAGCTCATGAACTGTAACAGGACCAACAAGAAGTTCTCAAGCTCTAAACTGTCTTCTTTCCAGTCAGCCCTGATCAATAGTAATGATACACTGATGTTCGTCATCCACATTGTATGATATTGTGTTGGTTTTAGTCCTGTTATATTTACTGATGTAATATTTACTGTAACTGGTTTCTGACACGCTCCCCATCCTAATGCAGTTATCTGTTTACAGTACTACAATGATTTTGGTGACATTATTAAGGAGACAATGAGTAAAACGCGGCAGATCGACAAGATCCAGTGTGCCAAGACCCTGATCCTCAGCTTACAGAAGGTAATAATGCAATAATAACCCAGCTATAAGAGCCAATACTCTTGAGCTGACAGTACAGTACAGATGTGACCAGTCTGATATCTGTGGTAAATGCTGGGTGTCATGCTCTGATATCATATCAGAGGGGGCAGGGGAGTGTGAAACAAATAGATCATTCTGTCTGATCCAGCTGCAGTATCTTGGAACTTTATAGTGACGTAGCTGCACATTTCTGACCTAAAGCCATAGTTTTTAGTCTTTCAGGGAGCTACAGTTACACCAGAGGATACATACTCTTTTAATACACAGTCTTTTGTTGACTAACCAAGGCACGGACCCCTGGAACCCGCTGAGCAGCACGGTTCCCCCCACTTTTTAACTCACACACTGACCAGGCTTTAATAAACCACAGAGTTTTTAATGAACAGGGATATTTAAAAAATATTTAAGATTAACAGAGAATATAGAGCTCAGTCTTCTATTGTAGATTACAGTAATGTTTGAGCATAGTTGTGTTGCAGTCATATTAATTTGGTGTGTGTGTGTGTGTGTGTGTGTATTTCAGCTGTTTAATGAGATGCTGAGTGAGTTGGGCTGTAATTTTGACCGCTCTTCCTCTGCGTTCTGTGGGATTAAGGAACTTGCTCGACGCTTCTCTCTCACTTTTGGACTGGACCAAGTCAAGACTAGAGAGGCCATTGCCATGCTGCACAAGTACCTGCTCTTTCTCTCTCTCTCTCTCTCTCTCTCTCTCACACACACACTCACACGCGCACACACACACACATATATACTCTTTCCTGTCATCCCTGTAGAAATCTATGAAAAGTCACTGATGGTCGTTCTTTAATTCAGTTCCACTGAAACACACTGAGCACAAGATCTTCACTGTTCAGGAGATGATCTTCAGATGGCCAGAAAGATTAAACTGGAAATCAGATGTGTCCAATAGATTTAAGAGACATTCCCTTTGGACAGTCCTCATCTCTGAGCTTAACTTATCTAGCTAAGTGCCCAGGAGTCTCTCCCCAAACCCACACCCTTCAGATAGACAAAAGCGTGAATCTCTGAGAATAAAAGCTCTCTCTCTCTCTCTCTCTGTTTTAGGGATGGTATAGAGTTTGCATTTAAAGAGCCGAGTCCTCAGGGTGAGGGAGGACCGCCTCTGAATCTTGCCTTCCTCGACATCCTCTGTGAATTCTCCTCAAAACTACTGCGCCAGGACCGCAAGACTGTGTACGTCTCTTTGTGTTTCTCTTTCTCTCTCCATATTTCTCCCACTTCTCTCCTGCAGACCCTTTTATTTCCTGTCCTTCTTTCCTTCCCGTCCTGCATGTGTGTTAATAGCACACTTTGTAAGAAGCTCTTTCTAGATGGTGTATATTTCTAATTTAATTTGTATGTATTTTCTCTCTCTCTCTCTCTTTCTGTGCCACCCCCAGGCACCTGTATCTGGAGCGGTTCATGACGTTTCAGATGTCTCTGCAAAGAGAGGAATGTTGGTTGCCTCTGATCTCGTACAGAAACTCTCTCCAAGCTGGAGTGGATGATGATACAATGTCAGTGCTGAGTGGAGTGAGCAGCAGGGGCTCATACCGCAGCAAGAAACCCAAAATCACCCCCACCTCAGCCAAGAGGAAACTTCCTGAGGGTATATATGCACAATATCTCTTACTGGGATGAGGTGTATTCATGACAGGAAGAAATGGCTGTCTTCATAAACAGACAGTTGTTATGAAGAACTTCTGTGTCTGCAGCAGTTCCGGGGTGGGGGGGTGCAGGGGTTTGAGATGAAAGGGGTGGGCAGGAGCTGTAATTTTCATTAGCTTTTGCAGATGGTGCTTTATTTAAAGGGAGAAACAGCCCAGCGTTTGAAATGCCAGGGTGTGTGACACTGTGATGGCATGTGATTCTCTGCGACATGTATGTGACGGAGCAATTTATGGAGCTCTGTGTGTTAGAGATTAAGTGTCTGTGTTAATCTGAAGATGCAGAGTGTCTCTGTGAATCTGCTGGGTTTATGGCTCTAACTCTCCGTCTCTACAGAGGACAACAGTTGCAGCAGTGATGCCACCGTGTGGATGGGCCATGAACAGGGTGTGGCCACTGTGATGATGTCATCACCCCATATGACCTCCACTGTGTTACGGGACGCCAAGAAGCTCCGCCCTGAGGATGGCTACGTCGGGGTCTACACCATGAGCAACGAACCTCAACACACACCACTGCAGCAAACTACACATCAGGCCATCGACTACAAGTACACACACACGCTCTGCTTTACACAGTAACACCCCAGGTGTTCTCAGTTTAGCCGCATTACCTCAGCCCAGAGCTGAGTCTGGTAGCTCAGTAGAGATAACTGCTAGGGGACTGACCTCAGTGCCTCAGTGTTAAGTTTCTCGGAGACAGTAAAAGCCCCCAGTTTAGGAGCTTCTCTAATGCCCTCCTTTCAGCTGGAGAACATTCAGAGATGTCCATTTGCACGAACTTAAATTAATTTTAAAGTTGTGCTGAAATGTGAAATATGTGCAGCATGTGGTGATCTTGTTTCGAGTTTCTATGGCAGGGGTCCTCAAACCTTTTATTCAAAGGGCCAGCTCAAAGTTTTTCAGTCTTTTGGGTGAAGAAAACATGTTGAAAACAATATATATGCCATGTCATAAATATTTTGTCATTAAATTAGTTTTTATTATGAGATGAAAGTCATAATACTTGGTACGGGATGCCAGTTCATTCTACGTTGAGTTTTATGGAACACGTGTGTGAGTGCACCGGGGAAACTCGCTGAAAAACGCAGATATTGAATTTCCAAAAGAGCTGAATTGAAGTGGCCCTAAAACACCATTGTAGCTGGTGGCACTGTGCCAATACGAGACACGATGTGGACGGCGTCTCATGCAGCAGCATGTTTACAGCTCTTTGTGTTCCTACAACCACAGCCTCTCCTTTCACAGGGAGAAATGGCATAGGATCAGGAGGTGGGACGCAGTAGAGAACAACATCGTACCAAAATCATTGACTAGATGCTGATGGTATTATATTTCATCCAAAATAATTGCTAGGGATGATTCAGTAGTTGCTGGATTGGTATAGAGAAATGTCTATACTGTCCAACTGTACCCGTGGCCAGACAACACGCGGTATGCTGTCATAGTTACAGGCCGATAAAATTAAAGCAGCGGACTGTATATGGCCCGCTGGCCGTAATTTGAAGACCCCTACTTTATGGTATCCCACATTCTACTGGGCTGAGTCCGTTTGGACCGTGGGCCTGTATAAAAACGTGAGCAGATGCCAAAACTTCAACTGGAATTGAATCTTGCCGTGGATACCTGTAATTTATTTACCTGTCCAGGTGCCTTTCCAACAGTGTTAATAAGTCATCACCTCATCACTCAAACGCAGTCCACACACTCCAGATGTTCCAGTCTTCAAAGAAAGATCAGATATTTATGATAAACTTTATTTCATGAAAAAAATATATATAATTTGAAAGAGAACTTTATTGTATATATTAAAGAGAATGTGGGCAGGCTTTGTTGGACTCAGAACAGAACAGGATGTGTCCTGATGACTTGCAAATTTGTGTATGTGTGTAGTACTCAGGTAGCGTGGATGCTGGCCCAGAGGCAGCAACAGGAGAGGGCGAATATTCAGAACGCCAAGATGAGGAGCCACATGCAGCACGCCATGTATGAACTGTCCACCTTAAATTATCACCCTTCAAACACACACTTCTCTCTCTCTCTCTCTCTCTCTCTCTCTCTCTCTCTCTCTCTCTCTGTCTCACCAACCTCCGTCTCTCACTTTCTCATGTGTTTATTTTTTATATGAGACTTGTATATTATACTCATTCATTACACACAGTATATTTCATTTTTATATCTCATATTTCTTTTAATTTGATGATGATAACTGACAACTAATGAAAACCCCGAATTCAGTATCTCAGAAAATTAGAATATTGTGAACAGGTTCAATATTGAAGACACCTGGTGCCACACTCTAATCAGTGAATTAACTCATAACACCTGCAAAGGCCTTTAAATGGTCTCTGTCTAGTTCTGTAGGCTCCACAATCATGGGGAAGACTGCTGACTTGACAGTTTTCCAAAAGACGACCATTGACACCTTACACAATCAGAGCAAGACACAAAAGGTCATTGCTAAAGGCTGCTGTTCACAGAGCTCTGTGTCCAAGCTCATTAATAGAGAGACGAAAAGAAGGAAAAGATGTGGTAGAAAAACTGTACAGTCAATAGGGATAACCGCACCCTGGAGAGGATTGTGAAACACAACCCATTAAAAAATGTGGGGGAGATTCACAAAGACTGGACTGCAGCTGGAGTCAGTGCTTCAAGAACCACCACCACACAGATGTATGTAAGACATGGGTTTCAGCGTCGCATTCCTTGTATCGAGCCACTCTTGAACAAGAGACAGTGTCAGAAGCGTCTCGTTTCCAAAAAGGACTGGACTGCTGCTGAGTGGTCCACAGTTATGTCTCTGATGAAAGTAAATTTTGCATTTCTTTGGATATCAAGGTCCCAGAGTCTGGAGGAAGAGAGGAGAGGCACAGAATCCACGTTGCTTTAGGTCCAGTGTAAGGTTTCCACAGTCAGTGATGGTTTGGGGTGCCATGTCATCTGCTGGTGTTGGTCCACTGTGTTTTCTGAGGTCCAAGGTCAAAGCAGCCGTCGACCAGGAAGTTTTAGAGCACTTCATGCTTCCTGCTGCTGACCAACTTTATGGAGATGCAGATTTCATTTTCCAACAGGACTTGACACACAGTGCACACAGTGTCAAAGCTACCAGTGCCTGGTTTAAGGACCATAGTCTCCCTGTTTTTAATTGGCCAGCAAACTCAACTGACCATAACCTCATAGAAAATCTATGGGGTATTGTGAAGAGGAAGATGCAATACTCCAGACCCAACAATGCAGAAGAGCTGAAGACCACTATCAGAGCAACGTGGGCTCTCATATAACACCTGAGCAGTGCCACAGACTTATCGACTCCATGCCACGCCACATTGCTGCAGTAATCCTGGCAAAAGGAGCCCCAACTAAGTACTGAGTGCTGTACATGCGCATACTTTTCAGTTGGCCAGCATTTCTAAAAATCCTTTTTTTGTATTGGTCTTAAGAAATATTCTAATTTTCTGAGATACTGAGTTTGGGGTTTTCATTAGTTGTCAGTTATAATCATCAAATTAAAAGAAATAAACACTTGAAATATATCAGTCTGTGTGTAATGAATGGGTATAATATACAAGTTTCACTTTTTGAATGGAATTACTGAAATAAATCAACTTTTTCATGATATTCTAATTTTATGACCAACACACGTGTGTGTGTGTGTGTGTGTGTGTGTGTGTGTACCGTTTACAGTAACCTTTAAATATAAGGAAGGTGCTTTTGTTAAATAAACACTTAATTTGTTGTTGTTTACTCCAGTCGGCGGAGCACAGGGCTGATGGAGGACGACGAGGAGCCAATTGTGGAGGATGTGATGATGTCTTCTGAGCAGCGTCTGGAAGATCTGAATGAGGGAATGGACTTTGACACCATGGACATCGACCTGGTACTGATCCGACCCATCTGTGTTTTGATAAACCCACCACTTCACCCACCCTCGCGCTTTGACAAATAACATGATGGAAATGACCTCATTACAACCCACTGAATGCTAAAAGAATGTTTGTGTGTGTTTGTGTTTCTTTACAGCCTCCTTCTAAAAACCGGAGAGAGAGATCAGAACTCAAACCGGATTACTTCGACCCTGCCTCCATTATGGACGACTCAGTAAGAGCTCTCTCTACTGTCCTCCTCTTAGTCTCTCTGGCTCTCTCCATTTCAGTCTCTCTCCCACTCTCCCTCTCTATCTGTCCCTCTTACAGAGATGATCATGATGTTGGGATTGGTAGTGAGATGGAGGGACAGAGTTCCCTCCAACTCTTACAGAGTTCACATCCCTCTTCCTGTATGTGTCCTTTCATCTCTTTCTCTATCTCTCCATCTTTGTTCCTTCATCTCTCTATCCACACTCTCTACATCAATTAATATATTTATATGTCGGTTGATATATTTATATCCACAGTAATTGTTATTTCTCTCGCACACCTCTCTCTCTCTCTCTCTCTCTCTCTCTCTCTGTGTGTGTGTAGGTTTTGAATGTGTCAATGTTCTGATCCAAGTGGAAAGGCAAGAGAGAGACACACTTCCTGTTTGTCTGGCTGCAGAGAAGCTGCTCTTCCTCCTCAACTCTCCGGTTTCTGCATTGTGTGTGTGAGCGCGTATGGATGTGTGTGTGTGTGTGCGAGAGACAGACAGAGAGAGAGGGAGAGAAACAGCTGGTCAGACAGGCGGCCGTCAGTCAGACGGTCAGCTGCAGTTCTGGATGCTCTTTTTTTAAGGATGTGTAGATAAGGCTATGTTTATAGAAGAGGTTTTGATTTGTAGGGTATTTTTTAAAGACAATCAGCTGTAAATGAGAACTTAATAAAGTGTGAGTATTTAAAGGCATTTCTGTGGTGGGGAGGGGGGGGGGGCAGTGGGTTTAGAGGCGTACAATGTTTCTGTTCTGTTTATATTCTCTGTGAAACATTGACAGAACTTCCTTAAAGTGCTAAACTCCTTCAGTCTATGCGACCTCCTCACACTCCAGGAGAGAAGCTGCTTGAGCCAGAATGGGAGATTCCTGTGTTTCTATTGGTCCTTTGGTCAGTAACAGCAGCAGCCTGTAGACCTCAGTCTGTAAGTCATTCTGTAGGTGGAGTCATACTCATATAAGGAGCTTCAAGCCTAACCGGCCTTGCCCTTTGACAGAGACAACTGTAGTGTTTCCAGCGCCTTGCAGTGGTGAATAAGTGTACTGCGCAGTTCAGTATGCTGCAGTGTTAGTGTGTAGCATTGTGTGGAGAAGTGAACACAGCTGGTTCAGAAGTGTTGTTTCCCCTGAGGCACGATGGCTGAGATTTTCAAATACCACCATCTTTTGTGTCATTAGTGCTGCCTAGACGGAGGAGTGTCTCAGGGGGACGTTTTTTTTTTCCTAGTGATAACACTCCTGCATTCGGACACCTTCAAAATCTCTGTAGGACAAGTGAGATCCCCGCGTGATGTTTTCTGTAAACTCGGATGTTTGTTTCACGTAAAACGCTCCATTCTCAGCACCACATCCTAATGGGTTGACAGGCGCTGGAATCGAGGACAGATACTAGGACGAAAACCTGGGCAGAGCAAAGTTGCCAGCAACAACCTGAAAACAGCCATGAAGTTTAAGAATTTGTTTAGACAGAAGCTTGCAAGTTGTGTCCCCCTGTCCCTGCTGTGTACAACCGGATCACGTTCACACAGCGTAGTGATTTCTAGAAAAGAACATGCTTCCATTTGGGGATTCGGGAGGGTCTTGGATGGATCTCTGGGTGACTACATATGGCAAATAAGTGGTTCAAACCTTGCCTGGAAAATCCCAGAGATGTGAATCTGGACTGAAATGATTGGAGTGCTGTTTGGTGGGGGAGCAGGAGGTCTGGGTCTGTTGTTTTCTCACGGGAGGCGGGAGAGGAATACAGACATGGCAGATCAGGATGGAAATAAAATAACAGAGGAGCTTCTGTAGAAGAACTCCCTCCAGGAAATTTAACCCCCTCCTGATAAGCCTTCAGCTTACACAGGAACTGTTTATATAGGTGTGAACCCTACTACAGAATGAGCTCACTGTTTCTGAGGGATGTTGAATAAAACTTTAAAACCCTGCCACTCCCACCATGCTTGCTCAGGATTGATCAGATTTTTTATTATTTTTTTTTTCCTGAATGAGGAAAAATAAGTGCTTCGTACAGAACCCTGACAGCTCCAGTACAATTAGAGAATACTGTTTTATGATATATTGTTATATATCCCTAAGTATATAATTATATATTACATTTAACAGGTGATGAGTGAAAATGTGAATTGGTGCTGATTTTTATTTATTTATTTTTTCCCGCCATCTTAGCCCCAGTTCGCTAGAATGTACCGCGTCTCAGACGACTGCAGAAAAACATATGAACTGTGTATTTTCATTTTTGTTGAATCTCCTCCTCTTCATTGTTGATGATTTCTCCAAATCCTGTTTTTTTTTTTTTTTGCCTCATATGTTCCTTTTTGTCATTTTACAATTATTGTTGTTGTTTCCTTATTTGGGGTGGGTGTGGTTTCTGGGTTCTGAAATTGTGATTATGTTAATGAGGGTGTGTTGTGGTGACGGTGTAATCATGGTGAGGGTTACTGAGGCAACTGTCATTAGCAGTGTTTTTAAGGATTTTTTTTTTTTTTTTTTTTTTTTTTTTTTAATATTCACAAATTAATTTAGACTCCTCCCTCTTTTAACCCTGTGTTAAACTGCTGAGTGTGTGTGTATGGATGGGTGTGTGTAAATGTATAATATGATATTGGACTGTATATAAATCCAAGTGTTTTTTATTCTATTTACAAAAACAAATGTCCACTGTTCCATTTCCTGTTTGTATTTATGTCTGAGACAAAATAATTTTTTGGAACAAAATAAATCCCTCGGCTGTGATTTAAACTTTCATCGTCAACTGTCTCTCCACCAGCTGGCGCTGGAGCGTACACACACACACAAGTTTGGCTTTCATTTAACAACAGCTAACAACCCTCAGACCATTTACATGGAACATGTTTCTAGGAGCAGGTTATTCAGTCTGACTGCTGCTCAGTTTAATTCTGAACATCAGGAACATTCTGAGTGAAACTTAACTGCTTTGATTTTATCAACAGTGAACATTTTAGTCTCTGAGTTTCTCTTTTTTTTAACTCTTGTTTCTGTTTATCCCTTTTGGTACTATTTTTGGTTGGTACTCATTTTTTTATGTTTACTTTGTTTCCTCTCTTTCCTTCTCTGGATTTTAGAGAAATGTTTTTACACAGTCAGACGTTTTTGACAGTTCTGTGTGTATTGTGCTGATTTAAATAGATATAGGGGGGATTTGAGCGAGAGAGGGAGAGAAAACACGAGAGAACTCCTTAAGGATGAGGATGATGTCACAGCCTGTCATTCTGCATCAGCACCGCCTCCAGACACCGTCAACTCGCACTAACTCACCCTACAGTACAGAGGGGATTGGGAAGAGAAAAAGGAGAGAGGGATGAGGCATGAATAGCCAGCAGCGGTGTGAGGAAGAGTGGATGGATGGATGGGTTCCTTTTACTGCAGTGTGGAATAAAAAGCTGTGTCCCAGTTCTACACCAAGTGCCTTGAGTACATTCAGAGTCCCACATTCCTGCTCACAAGAATTTGCTTATTCGCCATCTGTATATAGGCATTCAAGAAATAAATAAAATGACATGCACTACTACTTTCTGAAAGTCAGAATAAATTGTAAATACTACGGGTTGTGTAGTGTCAGTGACGTTTAATCAAAACATCCTGTAAATATCAAACATGAAATGTACATATTGTCTTCTTCTCTTTTTTTTCGTTTTTCATTAGTAATAGATAATAAATGTGAAATATCAGAAATATTCTGTATATTGTGTAAAATGTTATAAATGTGTGTTTTGAGTTGTTTTCCTGCCCCCTCCGTGGTGTCATGGCGACGCCTCCTCAGGGCCACTATGTTTAAAATCGGCTTATAGCGGTTGTGTTTAGAGGCGTGAATTAGTATAGAAACTAAACTAATAAGCAGAAACGTTATCCCGCTTTAAGAGATAAAGATTGTGGTTTGCTGTTGAGATGGCTGAAAAGCAGAAACTAAACGCTCCGAGGGATTTTATAAGAGTAGAAGGTGAGATAGCATTCGCGCTATTCGAGTCTTCCGTTCCACCTTAAAACGGATGGCGTTACTAGTTCAATTTACGGTTCATTTAAGGTGGCGCGAGAGATTCATGTCAACTGCTCAAGAATTAACAAACATTTTAGAACTTGGTCTTTAATGACGTTCAGGCTTTAAGTGAAGTCATGAACTACAGTAAATACAGAAGAAAGTATTGAAAGTATGTTTGTCATAGCTTAAAATGACACCAAAATACCCTTAAAAGGAACGGTGTGTTTGAGGGGAAATAACTGTTTGTATGTAGCTGTTGTTTAACTTGTCTGTAAGGTTTTAATCCACTGGTTGAATTACCACAGAAACTCATTTGTAAGTCGAGCAGAGAGAGCGAGTATAAAAGCATATCGGACAGAGCCAGTTTTTCATTCATTTACAAACACCGGGGCTTTATAAACACATTAGGCCGGTTTGGAGCACACAAACAGATTTGAGAGCTAGCGAATGATAAGGGATTATTCGGGATTTTTTAAATAAAAAAGTGTTGTTTGATTGCAGTCGTGAACTATGCCTTTAAAAATGCTTATTACATTTTGTTTATTAACGTTATAATTTCGTGACAGACAAAGCAACAGAAGCTAATAAAGAGATAATTAATATTGCTGACTCCTGGTTATTTTTAAACCTTAACTTTAGACGTTCTGGTCTAAAAAAAAATAGAAATAATTTTTTTAGATTAGACTCTCAAAGCCTTGGTGTGCATCCCACACACTTACAGATGGAGAGAATTTTGGAATGTGGGTGGAGTTGCTGTGTGAGCTTTAAGTTTTCAGATTAATGTCTGTTTCAGGAGCGGTGTGTCCGTCTTCCCCGACTCTGCTGACCCCGTCTCACTTTGCTGTGACCTCTGATGTTCCTCCTGTGCATGCAACCTCCTCTAAGTCTGGACCAGGTCAGATGCCGGCTCTGGACCCATGGGTCATCATCCATCAAAAACAGCAGCAGCTGCAGGAACTCAGGCGAGAAAACCAGAGACTCACACTAACGCTACAGCAGCACCGAGACACACAACACAGAGACTACACACTCCTCACCGCACACACACACTGCTCTGAGACAGAGAGAGAGAGGGAGCGATTGAGAGGACATGGAGAAATACAAGAACTGAGAGGAGAGGTGGAGAGACTGAAGGAGGAGCTCAGAGAACAAGAGAACATCAGCAGGTAAACACAATGTTTCATATGATTTGGAAATGAACAGATCTGTGCACAGTGGAGGAATATGATTCAGTGAGCACAAGCTCCACAAACCATCTCCTAATTTACATATTTATATGAAGCACATTCTCTTTCATGTAGATGGTTCTGCAGTGAGCAGCTGGAGTTCAGATGCTCATGAACAATGTGTGGAACTGTGTTATCAGGAGCAATGAAGTTTCTTTGGTGTGTGAAACTGTTCTCTGGAGTGATGGATTTCCTCTGGGATGGATTGGAGTGATATGTGATTCAGAACTAATCATAAACACGAGGGGACGGGTTGAGTTGGGGAAGTGGGTGGAGTTTAAGTTGGATCAGAATTTTAGAACAGGTTTGATTTTCTCATTACTGAGAAACTGGGACACATCAGAATGATGCAGGCACTTCAACACCTGCACAGGTACAGACACTGCTGTTTACATAGCATGTGACTGTGTGTGTGTGTTTGTTGTAGGCAGCGTGCTGAACTAATTCACTACAAAGAAGAACTGGACAAGAAAAAAGAAAAGGTACACACACTTAAGCTGGTAATCACACAGATGTTCCCCTGTCCTCAGTCCGGATAAGGAGGCTGAGTGGTGGGATAATCGCACAATGCTGAAATTATTGGTTGGTTTTACACAGAACTCAAAGATTTTATAATGTAAATTCTTTAAGTTCATTTCAGCATGTTTTCAGTCTGAAAAGTTTACATGTCTGTGTGTGTGTGGCTGCAGCAGGTTTGTGAACATCATTCAGAGGAGATTTTGACTCTATCTAACTTAAACACGCACCTGGAGAACACACTGAGCAGCACTACGAAGGAAGTGACCTCACTGAGGCAGCAGGTGGAGGAAGTGACATCAGAGAAGGAGAGACTTCAGGAACAGCTCAGGTAAATACACTGTGTGTGTGTTTGTGTATGTGTGAGAGAGAGAGGGTGAGAGGGTGTGATCATATATAACATAAACATGAATACTTTTTTAAGTATATTCAGTATTAATTTGTCTGTGTGTGTGCATGCAGTGCTCAGAACAGTGTCTTAGCGGAGAAGAATGAAACTCTACAGAAACTACGCAGCTACATTGGAACACACACTGGAGAGGAGGAGCAACACACACTCTTAAAGGTTCATACAGTCTCTCTCACACACACACATACATAAACAACCATCATTTCTGAATATGTGTGTGTGTGTAGAAGCTGCAAAACGAGAAGGAAGCTCTTTGTGTGTCTGTGGAGCTGCTGAAGGTTCGAGTTCAGGCTTCCAATGACATCCTGGATCTACAGGAGAGAGAACTCAGAGAACAGGTAAAACGCACACAGACACGTCCTCCCTTACACTCTCTCTCTCTGTGCCCATGGCGTAATGAAGGTGGAGATGAAGCACTGAGTTTGAGGACGAACCTGCAACTCACTGTCACCTGTAAAACACTTCAAAACTGTTTAAAATTTTGATTTTGAAGTTATTGAGTTTTTTTTTTGCCTTTATGAAGCAGGGATGTGCTGAGCCTTATCTGTGAGCACAAATTCAAATTAAGGGTTTTTGCATGGTGCAGTTCAGCTCAACATAGCCAGACATTGCACCCTGACACACACAATTCATGTCTCAGTTCATTGTGCCTGGCATCCAGGGACAGCCAGCTGTGTTTCATTTTCACTGCACTAGCATTTTAACTACACAGTACACAACTTACCTGTGCGTGTGTGTGTGTGCCTGTAGTGTGATCCTCTGTGTGTGGACAGTAAAGCCGGACGGTTGCTAAGTTTGTGGCGAGAGAAAGTCTTCACTTTGCTCGTACAACTACGCTCCAGAGACCTACAACTACAAAACCACAAATCACAGCTACACAACAAGGTACTGCACACAGCTACACAACCAGAAATCACAGCTACACAACACGGTACTACACGAGACTACACAATCAGAAATCCCAGCTACACAGCTGTGTGTGTGTGTGTGTGTGTGTGTGTGTGTGTGTGTGTGTGTGTGTGTAGGTGAGCGATCTACAGCAAGAGGTCCAGAAGCTCCGCTCTCAGATCAGTGTCTTTCAGCGCAACCTTCAGGACAAAACAGCACAACTGGAGCTACACAACATACACACACAGGTAAACAACACACACACTCACTCTCAGGTTTTAGGGTGTTAACACGCTAGATAACATAGTAGACGCGTACACATGCAGCACTCATTCATCTAGAAGGTGTGTACATGGCTAGAGCATGGGGTGGGGTTTGTAGCACGAAATCCAGCAGGAAACGAGACATTTTACATCTGGAAGGAAATATGGACCGTCAAAAACCTGACGAAGCAGAATGCACAGACACGCTATGCCAGGCTGCTGCATGGCAAAGCTAACCCGTTTATATCTTATTAATCTGGCTTCATCCAAAGCTGGGATGAACTGGGAAACTGCCCTGCTTAGCCTTTCCTTCATTATAAAGTAAACTGATGGACACTTATTTAGAGTATACTTGCTTTTTCCATGGTTACAATACAGCACATATTTGTGTGTGTGTGTAGGAGCTGCAGCAGCAGTTGTGTAGTGCTGTGGAGGACAATCACAAACTGAGAGAACACAAAGAGAAATGTGAGAAATCCCTCAGAACCCTCAGTGATACTGCTCACAGGTAAAATATACAAAGACACACACACACTTTATTTATTTTTTCCATTCATTCATCGTCTGTAAACGCTTATTCAGTTCAGGGTCTGGAGCATACACAGAATCACTGGGTGCAATGCAAGAACACATCCTGAAGTGGGAGCCAATCTTTTGTAGGGCGACACACACTCACCCTTTCACTGACACCTATGGACACCTTTGAGGAAACCCACACAGACACAGGGAGAAAACATCAACCTCCTCACAGACACAGACTTGAACCCACAACCCTGGGAGCTGTGTGACAGCGACACTACTTGCTGCTGCTTTATATAATACATACACACACACACACACACTAATAAATAAATATATATACACACACACTATATATATAAAATATATATGTGTGCATATATGAGCTCTCTCAAGACCTTATTGTTGCAAAACCTACTGAAGAATTTCTAAACTACTGAAGGTTCCAGTGAGCACTGTTGGGGTCATAATCCAGAAGTGGAAACAACCTCATTTCACAATAAACTGGCCACAACCAGGTGCCAAGGTTTCAGACAGAGCAGTGAAAAGAATGATCAGAATTATTGTCCAAGTGCCAAGGGCCAATTGTGGAGAGCTACAAAAAGACCTGGAATCAGCAGGTACAATTGTTTCAAATAAAATAATAAGTAATGCACTCTGCTGCCATGACCTGCATGCATGCTCGCCACACAAGACCTCATTGCTGAAGAAAAAGCATGTTGAAGTGCGTTTAAAGGGTGCTCAACGTTTAGATAAGCCTGTGAAACACAGGGAGTATATAGTCTGCTCAGATGAGACAAAATTTAACTTTTTGGATGCTGCCATAATACACACCATGTTTGGAGGTCAAAAGGCACAGCGTACCACCCCAAAAACACAGTGCTAACAGTGAAGTTTGGAGCTGGGAACATCATGGTGTTTGACTGCTTTTCAGCACACAGCACTGGTGCGCTTCTTATAAGTGAAGGAAGGATGAATGGACAAATGTACAGAGACATACTTGATAAAAAATCTGCTTCCATCTACCAGGATGATGAAGTTGAAACGAGGGTGGACATTTCAGCAAGACAATGATCTCAAACACACAGACAAGTAAACTCTCAGTTGGTTTCAGAGAAAGAAAAAAAACTACTACTAGAATGGCCCAGCCAATCAGATTGTTTGTGTGGAAGAATGGGCCATTATCACACCTCGCAACGCATGTGACTAGTTTCTCCAGACTAGCATCTGTCATCACCAACAAAGGCTTGTGTACGAAGTGTTAAATCAATTTCAGTAATTGTGTTTGATATTTCAATGTGTGTGGATGGGTTGTTACTGACATTCATTATATACCAGTTTTACCTCTCTCTCTCTCTATCTATCTCACTCTCCGCAGTGTGTTGGTATGTGGAGATCAGATGAACGAGGCTCAGTTTCAGATGAAGACTCTGACCCAGAGACTCACCTTTGCCAACAAGCGTCTCGACACTGTTCATGGTGTGTGTGTGTGTTCGTTCTGTGGAAAACATACATACGAATGTTTTATTCACCTGAGAAAATTACATTTAAATAGTCATTTATCTGAGCATTAAGAGTTTATTTACTAAAAACAAACAAACAAACAAATTACCCATAATATCAGAATAAACCCAATTCCAGTGTGAGATATGTGTGTGTATGAATGTGTTGGTTTAACCCTTTTCCCTATGTGACAGTCCAGTATTATTTGAAGTTCAAGTTTAATGGTTTATAAATACTTCATTATGTTAAATCAAGTGTGCTGTTGATTTAACAAATCCATACAATCAAGGAGAACATCTCAAACCAAATTCGTTACTCACTCACAACACATCTACTGCTTTAGAACAACTAATTCTTTAACTCTGTTTGGTTTTGTGTTTATGGAAATTGTATATAATTTTATACAAGCCTCACACTTACTGAGAACATTATTATTTAGTTATTTAAAGTAATCTTCTGTGTCTAAGACCTTCACACAGTGCTGTGTGTTTGTGTGTGTATTTTATTGATGCTGGTCATCTATCTGCTACAGAAACCTGCATCTGCAATTTCCTGACCTGTCTGTGTGTGTGTGTGTGTGTGTAGGTCTGTTGTTGAGAAGAGAAGCTTTGCGGAAAGTACAACAGGCCACAAAGCCTCTGGATCCTCCTGCCTCAGAGAGGTGTGTCCACATTAGTGCCCAGTCGATGTGGGGTTTCCACATAAGATCAGCCCACATTAGCAAAGCTGCTAATGTCTTTTTACATTTCTGTTAATTACGAGTTAGCACGCTAATGTTAGCAGCATTACTAGGGATGACACTCCTGACACTGACTCTGCCTCTGATTGTGTGTGTGTGTAGCTACATTGAAAGGCTTCAGTCAGAGGTGGCGCACTTGAGCTCAGAAAGAGATGCCCTGATGCTGGAACTGAAACGGACTCCAGAACTGATACAGAATGCTCTCAGAGATCTACAGCAGCAGTGTAAACACACACACTTTCCAACAGAATACACACACCTCACCGACCAGCCCTTAGCAGAACCCTAACGGAGAAGGAACTGGGTTCTCCTGTGGGAGAGAGTACATGTTCCAGAACATTTAGGTTTCTGAACAATGATTAGTCCATTTTAACACAACTCCAGATCATCATAGAGCCCTCTCTACGTGCATTTTGTTTGTGTGTGTGTGCGCAGTAGAGAGAGAGGTAGGCCTCCTGACGCAGGCTCTCTCGCAGAGCAAAACAGAGATGGAGGAGTGCGAGCAGAGGCGTTTGGAAGCACTGAGACAGTGCGAGGAGCAGGAGGGGACCATCGCAGAGCTCCAAGCTGAGGCCCATCACATGCAGCAGCGCTATGAGGAACAGGAGCGGACAATCGCAGAGCTCCGCGCTGAGGCCGATGGCATGCAGCAGCATTGGCAGAACTGTAAGAAAGCTCTTATGTTTGAAATCTCGCATGGAGAATATGAGCAGGTTTACAGCATATGGCATTTAAATGTATTGCCCTTTAGCATTTAGTCCAGTGGACACTGGTCAGAGGACACAGCTGTGTGTGTGTGTGTGTGTGTGTAGTTGTGCAGGAGAAAACAGCAGAGGTGGAGAGGCAATGTGATGAAAAGCTGAGAGAGATGGAGGCTCTGCTAAACACAGCAAGGAGGGAACACACTAAAGCAGGTACACAGCTACACCCTGAAGGTGTTATTTCTATACTTGTGAGGACACATTTGTTTCTATTTTACTTTAAACACATTAGAACGGTCAGTCCTCACAAATCAATAAAAAGATTTAAGTCAACAAAACTTGCTTAACACTGCATGTATGTGTGTAGTGGTGGCTCTAAGGCAGGTGGAACGCACGGTGGCAAGAGAGCGAGAGCAGGGGAGAGAGGCAGAGCGAGAGCGCTCCGCGCACACACAAAAACAACTCGCACACTTAAAAACACAACTCAAGAACCTGGACAAGGAGCGCAACATCCTCCTGGTATGGTACAGAGTGTATAAACTTTATATTAATATATATGGGTCAACCTGTGTGTATATATGATGTGTGTGTGTTTAGGCAGTGATACAGCAGCAAGGTTTGATGAGTGAATATCAGAAGATGAGGAGAGCAGCCAAACAAACACCTAACACGCCACAGGAACAGGAACAACAACAAAACAGGCAACATCAGGGGGGTAAGACTATAGACCCTTTCACATGTACACCATATCCCATAACTTTACCTGGAGGAGATATGTCTGAACACAAACCTTTAAAATGCTGTCCCGGACTTTATCGGGTCCCCGGTACTCAGTCCAGGTTAGTTTCAGAGAGCCCAGTTCCTCCCTGTGTGAACACAGCCGGGAATGGTCCTGAGAATCGTGATGTATCACCTGCACCAGTTTCACAGGCTTGACCTCCTGCCTGAACATTACCAGCTGTGGCAACGGGTGTGAAACAGCAACTCCGGAAGATCTCTGGACCTCATTCCCTGGATGTTTTCCAGATTTTATATCATCACTGTCCAAAGAGAATCATTTATATCCATGTTTGTGGATGTTTAGTTTACTACATCATTTGAACATAGCAGCCATCCCTCACATCGAAAATTTCAAAATGAATGGACCAATAGAAATGCAGAAATTAATGTGATGTTTATAAATCTCTGCCCTGGCATTCATTACTGTCATCAAATAAAATCTTACTCCTGACACACAGCCAGCTCACAGATATACACTGTGTGTGTTTGTTTTGAAGGTGAAGTGCTGAGCATGTTGGGGAAGGTGCGCTCTCTCAGCACTGGGCTCATCCACAGCTCAGAGGAAGAGGAGGATGAAGATGATGTTGAAACCCAGGAGAAAGAGTGACACACACTCGCAGGACCCTCTCAAGTACCACACATAGTTGCTCTGTGTGTCCATCTCATGCTGCACTGGACAATGTATGTCTTGGCTCAGCTCAGGGTTCTGCTGTTTAATTTTTAACTGTTTCTGAAATTTTTTACTGGATCTGTTTCTGTGAATTCAGCTCCTCCACTGTTTGTATACACAATCACACTCACTCCTCACGATTCAATAAAAACAACCCAATGCAACGTCTCTCTCTCTCTCTCTCTCATCGCTTCCCCTCTCATATTTCTTTCTGTATAGAGATGTCCCAGAGTCTGAATCAGTGTGTGTGTGTGTGAGATAGAGAGTGTTTTGGCTCTGAATGTTGGATGTGTCATTGTTCTTCGTCTTGGGGAAAAAGGATTAGGCTTAGATTCAGAGAGAATCCTGATCAGGCATACACTAACACAGACGTAATAACTCCTGTGGACATGAGAGAGTGGAGAAATACTGGAGTGATTTTAATGTTTTGGCTGATCCGTTTATAGAGGCTGTTTGTTTTGTTTATGTACTTTACTTTGTACACACAGAGAGTATGAACATACAGGAGACACTATTTGGAAGAGTAGCAGTGTGATGTTTCTCCAGCAGGGCTATTTGAGTGTCTTTAAACATTTGGTAACTGTGTGTAGGGTGGCACAGTGGTGTAGCAGGTAGTGTCACAGTCACACAGCTCCAGGGCCCTGGAGATTGCGGGTTCAAGTCCTGTTCCGGGTGACTGTCTGTGAGGAGTTTGGTGTGTTCTCCCTGTGTCCGCATGGGTTTCCTCCGGGTGCTCCGGTTTACGGTCCAAAAACACGTTGGTAGATGGATTGGTGACTGATGTCCACTCAAGGGTGTGTTCCTGTCTTGTGCCTAGTGATTCCAGGTAGGCTCCAGACCCACCGCAAACCTGAAGTGGATAAGCGGTTTCAGACAATGAATGAATGAATACTTGTCTGTACCCTGAAAAACAGACAGGACAGGCAGAAACAGACAGGTATGAAATGTAAAGGTGTAATTATGGTGTGTGGTTATGAGAGTGATGGAAGGAAAGGGAAAGGAGGGGATGAAAAATGGCCTTGAAGAATGTGTATCTGGATATCCCAATGGGTTATGGGCTGTGTGTGTGTGTGGCAACTGAAAGTAATAACACGTTTAGTGGTAACCATGTATGTTTGTATTACTACATTTCTGAGGACTTTTACTGTAGGTGAGACAAATACAAGAGGCAAACAAACATCTGTTTCTGTGTTTGTTCAGCAGCAATATAGTCTGTCGGTTGTCATGTGTAATTACAGAATGTTTTGTGTTTGCCAGAAACAGTGATATCAGCTGAAACACACACAGCTGTGTGTAATGTCACTAAAATCAACAAATCCTTCATCGCCATTCCCTGTTGTTTAGGCCATTAACGTGTAGGGCCAGTTAATTTAGCGTTATTCTTGGCGCTAACATTAGCGGAAAGGCTACAGACCATCCTGTGTGATCACACATTGTCAGTTTCTGTGTCTCCTGCCCCCTGTTGTTTATCCGTCCTCCTGAAGTTGTCGATTCGCTGATCGCTGATCATCATTGGCTGCTTACCCCCAACCCTCCCCCGCCCCCGCCCCCGCCCCCGGCTGCTTTCATGACCACATCACTTTCTCCAGCCACAAACACATATAGAAATACACACACACACACATTCATTTAGCAAAATCTTCATGTTTCTGTGAGAGTGAGAGGCCTGAGGACAGAGTGCACTGGAGCGTCAGTGCTTTAGCCTTAGCTAATTACACACACACACACACTGCCTCTTTCTGACTGTTTGCGTTAACACACACTCACTAAGCACCAAGTGACACGAAGCTGACACACACCAGCCTGGAATTACACACACGTGTGCATAAACACATTTCACATGCACTCGATTGTGAATGCCCTATTGCGTCACAGAAACCAATGAGACGTAACCAGCCACTGATTGCAGGGCTTTATTTAAATGAGCAGTGTGTTTGTTTATGTGTGTGATGCCATAAATCCATCCTCCAGTAAAATACTCAGTATTGGTAGAGTCCGGTAGAGTCAGCATAGGAAAATATCCGGGAATGTCGAGTGAATCGCTGCTGCACATCCAGCGAGGGGGCTTCACTCTGAAATGAAAGAGTGACAGGGGGAAGAGGAGAGGATAATTGGCGTTTGGAGTTGATGTATATGGAGACTGAAAGAAAACAAACACAACTGTTTTCTGGAGCGAGAGGGAGCAGGTAATAATCATTAAACGGGAAGAAAAGAGACAAAACAGAAGAATGTTGGGGAAAAAAGCACTTCAGTTCAATGGTGAATGGAACCTGATGTCCTCATCTAAAAGCCCCTGACAGAGTGAGGACAGTAAATGGCAGAGTACACACAGCTGATGTCTGACCATAGTTTGGAGAATGTGGTGGTGTTTAAAACTAGTTCTGGTGGAGACAGGACGCCGTGAGGGAGATGTTCACATGATCATCCTCACTTCATAGAGACCTTAGACGATGAAGGCACCGGTGGAAGTGGAGAGGGAATAAAATGCTGTTTGTGTATTTGGAGAAGAGGACACGTCTGGTTCCGTTCACCAATCCTGGACAGAAATCTGAGTCTGTGATTCACCAGGACACTGTCAAGCACCGTGTCCAATGCAGGGGATTCTGGGGGATGTGGAGGACAGAGAGATGGTGTGTGTGTAGAGGACAGTTGCTGGGAGTTTGTGAGTGTTGAATTTGGAGCAGTGATGTCTTTACTGGACTGAATATAGGACAGCTCAGACCCTCGGGCCGCTCACCACACTGTGTGTATGTGTGTGTGCGCGTGTGCGATCCAATTCTGGGGGGTGTGTGTGTTTGTTTTCCTTAGATACGTTTCTCTCCTAACCAACTACACCATGTTCACTGTAGTGAAACACCCCAGAGGCTTTGTTAGGGGTTGAGTTTTGGACGAACTGTGTTTGGTGTTTTGCTTCTTGTGTGGCGACCAAATAAGTGAATGTGTGTGTGTGTGTGTGGTGGTAGTGGTGGTGGTGGTGGTGTGTGTGTGTGGGGGGGTCTTGCTGCTTGAACAGAGCGCGACTGCGCGGGTGTCTGCAGTGTTGCGCGCGCTGCTGGATCTCCACGTCACATCAGCTCCATCAGTGTGATGCGGCGCAGCTCTCTCTCTCTCTCTCTCTCTCTCTCTCTGTGATGCAGCGCGCGCGGTGAACAGTCGGGGATCAAACGCGCCATCAAAGTGGCCGCCGTCGCCATGGGTTCCCGGGCGCTCGCGCCGCTGCTGCTTCTGCCGTGGCTCGCCACTCAATCGCGCGGAGGATTCCCGAATCAGATCAATATAGGTGACTGACCCGTGTTTACTTGCTTACTTAATTAACTGCTCTTCTATTACTTTAGTAATTTTCTGTTTGAATTTGTTATTTATATATTTAGTGATTGATTTACTTTTTGCTGGTGCAGCGCTGTGAGGCGGGAATGTGAGGCGATGCGCGCGTGGGGGAATTTTCCCGCTGGAAAGTTTACCTCAGCGGTTAATTAGCACTCAGAGCTAACGCTCAATCGCTGCAGTCTCTGTCTTTCCATCTGTCTGTTTGTCTCTTTCTCTCTAGGTCTGTCTCCCTGTATATCTTCCTTTTTCTTGGTTCTTTTTTTAACATTTATATTTTGTTCTTTCATGCTTATATTTGTTCATTTCTATTTACCTTTCCTTTCATCGGTGAAAAATGTTATTAACATCGTTTTGCTCTGGTTCTTGTGCTTCTTCTCCTTTCTTCCCTCCCCTTCCCTTTTGGGGTCATTTATTCTTTTCTTCTTTCCTCCCTTCTTCCACCCTGTGATGTGAAAGTGATTTTTGGAGGAAGTTTTGGTTAGAGATGGCTATGGGCACCGAAAGGAGGGGGTTTTTGTGTGTTATTAGGGTTCCGAGCACAGAATGTGTTGGAGCCCTATTGTTTTGTTTTTTTTTAACTTGGTTTGTTTGTTTGTTTGTTTTATTCTCGGACGAAACACGCCCAAACCGTAAGGCCTACTGACTCGATACTGGGTCAACAGGTAGTAACCCTCTCTCGCTACTCAGGCGCAAAGAATCAGCCCGATGATGGTGGCACTACAGCAAAGGGAAACCCGATTAAATCCATATCTCCCCGTCTGACGTAGACTTAGTTTAGTATGTCTCACGATAGTGTGTCCGAAAACCTAGTACAGGGGTCCTCAAACGTTTTAATTAAAGGGCTAGCTTACAGTTTCTCAGTCTTTTGGGGGCCAGACTGCAGCCAGAGAAGAAGACATATAGGAAAAAAATATATATATCATGTCATAAGTCATACATATTTTGACGTTAAAGGCATATTTATTTATTTATTTATTTATTTATTGATTGATTGTTTTATAAAGTCATAATATTTTGAAATTTTAAAGTCACTGTGGAGTATGGGATGGCAATTCCTACACTGAGGTTTATGGTACATGTGTGCAAGCGCAGAGGGAAAACATCTTGTTGAAAAGCGTAGATATTGTATCTCCAAAAGAGCTGGATTGAAGTGGCCATATAACACCATCGTAGTTGGTGGCACTGTTCCTTAATCAATATGAGACACAATGTGGATGGCGTCTCTCATGCAGCCACGTGTTTACAGCGCTTAGTCTCCTCATAGCCACAACCTATAACACATTAGGAAGAAATTAGCTAAACCAATCCTGTTTAGTGGTGTGGGTTTGGGAGGTGGGACTCAAGAGTAGAGAACGAGATTTTAACAGTTTTATGACATAGACTAGACCACTGGTTGCCAACCAGTCAATGCAGCAATGATTTATTTCAATCGACTTGCATGCTCTTGGAGATTGACCTGTCGATCGTGATAAATCATAGCTGCTTCAGTTGTGGCATTTAAGTTACTATAGCTGCGTCATTCTGTATCTGCAGTGGACATATAAAGCTGCGGTCACACAGGGTTTGTGTCTGTGGATACTGACATGTGAATTTGTATCCCTGACCAAAAGTGCTACTGCTCTGTCTCTGCCCTCTCTGAGCAGACACGGCAGCAGCACTGAGAGTTTTGGTTTCCATATTTCATTACAAATTACAACACAGCGAGGGTCACACTATACCCCGGTGTTCTGTCGAGTTGTGCTGCCTTGTGGAAATGTGCGACCATAGTGTACTTTTATAATATACACTTACAGACCATCTCAGGCACTAAGTACCACTACAGCCAACACTCAACTGTACATTAATGAAGTAAATATTTTAATCTTTATGTTATTGGAGGCGATGGGGACTTACAAAGCTTTGTTTTTTAAGTATCCTAAGCCTGGCACTTACGCTGGTAGATCTTTCATTTGTTCAGATTTCAAAAGGTGATCTTGTACGTAAAAAGGATGGTGACCACTGGACTAGACACTGATGGACCATTGTATTCTAATTTTCATCCAGAATGATTGCTAGGGACAATTCAGTAGTCGCTGGATTGATATAGAGACATGTCCATACCGTCTCTACCCAGACAGCATGCTTTGCTGCTGTAGTTAATGTGGCCGGTCAAATGAAAGCAGTGAGCCGTATGTGGGCTGAATGTTTGAAAACCCCTGACCTAGTACAAATAAGGTGGTATGCAAAAGGTTTCCAGATGTCGTACTAGATTGGGAAGACTTTCTACTATGCTCACCCATCACACTAGCCGAGCATGACATATCCCATAATTCACCTGGAGCAGCGGAGCAGAGCACCTAAGAGAAACAGCGGATGCACTGGTGCAGACTGTTTACAAGTGTAAGTACAATGAACAATCTATACTAATATTTGTCAGGAAACACTCAACCTGTAATGTATAAAAAACACCATAAATAACTTTGTAGTGAGTTGAAAGCCAAGATATGAAGCAAGTTTATGGTTGTCAGTGTAGGAACTGAGCTGAGGTAACATTTATTTACAGACAGATTAGATGAGATGTAATTAAGAGAAATGTAGTGTCCCTAAGTCATTGTTAAATCATGTTAACCCTTTTAGATTCTCCTACAAAATACATGCGGGATACAGCTCTGTTCAGGAGGCAGTTTGAGATCAGGCTCCCATGGTGTAAAATATATATATATATACATATATTTTGCACTGTTGGAAAGTATTATTATTGTTATATTATTATTATTATATTTATTATTGCACTGTTGGAAAGCATTTGTTAATCATGTAATTAATCATTTCATGTTTATCTCGTAACTCTCCCCCTTTAGGCTGGCCTGTTACCAAACCTAGAGGGCCACCGACCCAGAGAGACTGAAGCTGGCCCAAGGAAATACTTGTTTTTTTAATAAATAAATTTGTAATTATGTAATCATAGTTTCATTTTCTTCACTGTAAATTACCAAAATGTTTTTAATGAATCTTTTTGTGTATTTAATTAAAGTAACTTTAATGGATGGTTTCATGTCTCCTCTTTAAAATTAAGTGAAATAGTGCTTTTTAAAACAATAGTTTGTTTAATCAGGGTTTTATTAAATGTTATGGTACTTCATATGCTTTATACCTATAGTAGTTGGACAATATGATTAGATTATGGTGCAACTGAAAGCCTAGGGGGCGCTATACCAACTAAATGATTGTCCGATTGACATGACATTTCTTATAAGGGTACTGAGTGACTGAATCAAATCCTATGACAATGATGTCTTATTCGAAAATACATGGCATTCAGCAGCTGTTTGACAACTCTAACAAGGTTCATCCATCGTGAAACTTGAATGATATGTGCATGGGGGGCGGGGAACTTGGCTTGTCTATTTTAAAAATTCATAACTATAGCCACTTTAGGGCGCAATTCACATTTTCAACTTGAATATATAGACTATCTCACTGAAAATTAATGACAAGCAAATTGTTTTACAAGCAAATAGATGTGATGTGTCACAACTTTGCAATAACAGTTGTCGAAAAATGCAAAGTTTTTCCTCAATCATCAGGTATGTGAAAAAAATAGTTTTTCAAACTAGTCCCTGGATCTTTGTCCTTAAACAAACAACTGGCCTTTTTGCAAACTCTATTATCTGTAGGTAAATAATCATCAACAAAAATTTGAATTTGATCATGCTGTTGCAGCCATATTTGAACAAATATGAGCAGGTGCAGCTCTATGTACTGAACTATGCCACTGAATGCTCTCTTATGGACAGCTCTTTGCTCCGCCACTTAGGGGAAGGAGCTAGTGTTCTGGTTGGTCCCAAGGCTTAGAGGAAACATTAGGCCTCTAGTGATTGGGCTAGAGTGTCCATAGGCAGTGCTACAGTAATTGCACATCTAGATTTAGAGTTTTCTCTTCCTCAATTAAGCTTAGGGGTTAGTTTAGCAAAGGGACTCTTCATTTGACAGCTGACTATTCTGTGATCAGGGGCCCCGAACTCTGCATACATTCCCCAGTTTACCCATTTTGGCTTATAGAGTGAACAGTTAAAAAAAGAAAGATATAAGAAAGAGTTAATTGTCTGAGGTAGTGAGGTATTACTGTCCTTCAGAGGGTCCACTTGAGAGGGCTGTTGGTCCACGTTTGTTTTTCCAAGTTCTAAATCTAAAAAATTGGTTTCAGTCAGGTTGTGGATCTCCCTCATCACGAGTGATATCGATCTGTCTGTTCACAAAGTTCTGTTGTAAGGTTGATGTGTTTATTTGATGCTAGCAGCAGGAAAGAAGATTTTTAATATTGAAAATCTGTAAAGGTCTCTTTACATAAAGGTCATACTGAAGAGAGGGGCCATCTGCTGATCTTCTACTGATTGGGCCTGACCTTTAGGGTGATGGATCTCAATTGAATAGCATCATGGGATTATCATGGGCCATGTTTCAAGAGAGAGCCCACCGTAATCAACATATTTGCACAGAAAGTTTTAATAATTTCACTAAAACATTTACTTACACAAGAAAAAGACAAAAAAGTGAACGAACGGCCGCCATTTCCCTGCATTTACAAAAATATTTAGACGAGACAAGGCTGGTGTTACTTAGCGATTTTCCCTTCCATCATAAATGTCATTTAGGAGGCAGAACGTTGATTCTTATTCACAATTTTCCTAGTCAGACGTTTCGTTTTATTTTTATGTGTGTCCAATTACGTTTTACATGTACACGTTTTACACAAATAATTTGCTGTTATCTGTTCAGGAAAAAAATTTGCCAGTTCTGGTTCTGTTCTGTAGTGATGCTGCTTCTAAACTGCCTTCATCTTTCAAACACAGGGCCAATATTTCCTCTAATTTTACTCTGGTCGTGGAGATTTTTAGAAGGGCAATGGGGTTTTTTGGGTCCGGCAAAATATAAAATAGTATTACTATTAAATATAATATATATATATTGCTATTTTATAGCATACTATTATATGCTATAAAGTATATTTTATAGCATATAATAGTATGCTATAAAATAGCATATTTTGCCCTTATTACACTACCTCATATTGGGTTAGAAACCAGAGATGAGTTTGTGCTCAAAAATATTTGGGTTTGATTTCAAAAATGCATTCAAACAACAAAGTGTGTCCCTTCACCCATCTCTCTGCCTATTTCTCTACACACATTGACTGAGAAACCCACAGTCACCCCTCCCCTTTATCCCCTATACACTGAGTCATAATGAGCACCATAGAGCACAGACTCAGCAATGCTGCATATACCTGAATCAGCCATAAAATTATGACTATTTCCTTGTTTCTAAACTTACTGTTTATTCTCTCAGCTCCACTAGATGCAGGGGCACTTTGTAGTTTTACTGCTACAGGCTGGAGTCCACCTCTAGTATATTTCTATTGCTCCCTTTCACCCTGTCCTTCAAAGTTCAGGGTCCCCGCAGAGCAGGTGTGATTTGGGTGGTGGGGATTTTAAACCTCTGTGTCATTGCTGCACTGAGAAAAGCCCACCAACCAAAAAACATCCAGCCAGCAGTATCCTGTGTCACTAATGAAGGACTAGAGGATGACCAACACAAACTGCTGCAACAGATGAGCTATTGTCTTTGAGTTTACAGCTATAAGGTGGACCAATAGGGTAGGAGTGTAGATTGATTGGACACAGGGTTCGAAAGCACTTCAAACTTCAAAATGCACTGCTTTGGCTAATCCACCACGTCAGTGTCACTGCAGCACTGAGAATGAGCCATCACCCAAATCATATCTGGTCTGTGGAGGTCTTGAACAGTGGGTAAGATTCCAGGGATATATTCAGGCTCGTATATATTTGTGCACTAGTACATTGAAAATTCAGAGTGAGTTCTGTGCTGTCTCTGTGACCCAACCCCCACCTTCATCTTCCTGTACACCAGAAAGTCCCCAACTCAACAATTACCCCTCCATTTAAAACTCCATCTCCACAGAGAAACCAGAACACCAAAGACATCTGGCTATATTGTTGTATTTGGTATTGGTGGATGACATCAGCAGGGTGTTACCTGTTGCTTTCTGTTATTTCTTTATTATTTTCTATCTGTCCTGCTTCTGCTTATATGTTTTCTGACATTATTTGTTTATTTCTCTCTCTCTCTCTCTCTCTCTCTCTCTCTCTCTCTCTCTCTCTCTCTCAGGTGGTCTGTTCATGCGTTCCACTGTCCAGGAACACAGTGCATTCCGTTTTGCGGTTCAGCTTTACAACACAAACCAGAATGCCACAGAGAAACCGTTCCATCTTAACTACAATGTAGACAACCTGGAGTCATCCAACAGCTTCTCCGTCACACACGCATGTGAGTAACTCATATAAACTCAGGTCCACCATATTATAATCCCACACAGTGTGAGTAACTGGTATAAACTCAGATCCACTTTAACAATCCCACACATACTGTATGTAATATCAACTCAAATCCACTTTAAATAATCTGATTTAGATTCAGGTAATCCCTGACTCCTGGGCTCAGATTAACATCAACTCTCTCTCTCTATCTCACACACACTCACACACACACACACACACACACACACACACTTCAGTGTACTGATGAATGTGAACTGAATTTGAAGGCATGTTTAAAGTTTAATAAAGAAACACATCACTGTCTGAAAGGGAGAGAGAGGGAACAGAAAGAGAGGAAACATGCAGACAGAGATAGACTCATCTCTCTCTCTTTCTCTCTCTCTCTCTCTCTCTCTCTCTCTCTCTCTCTCTGTGTGTGTGTGTGTGTGCAGTGCTTTTTATTTCTCTTGATGGCTGACCTCACTGTTATCAGATCGATAGTGCGAGGGCACTCAATGGACTCTCTCTATCACTCTCCCTGTCCCTCTCTCTCCACCTCTCTCCCTCAGTGCCACAGCAGTTGAATTGTAGAAGTGTTTTTAGTTAAAGCAATACTAGGTAGTAAATCTAACTTTTAAATTTACAATCATTGTGTTTCTCCACTGAGTTATAACTGTGGGTGTGGCTGAATGTCCATATAAGGCATTATGGGTGTGGCTGTGGGTGTGAGATCATACTACACCATCTAGAACCTTTGGAAAATGATATTATAGCTAATCTGAAGAGTTAAGATCCTCAGTTCAGCTCCTGAAGCCCTGACCAATGAGAGAGAAGCCTGTTTGCAGTAGGCTTTAGACACCACAGAGGAACTGTCCTGACTGGACAATTTTCCATTGGGTGTGTAAGGATTTTAACCCTTGGGTTTTCCAACCAGAATTTATCAGTGAAATAAGAGAACTACAGAACAGAGAGTTTGACACATATGTGTGTGTGTGTGTGTGTGTGTGAGAGAGAGAGAGAGAGAGAGAGAGAGAGAGAGAGAGAGAGAGAGAGAGAGAGAGAGAGAGGTAAACTTGCAGGTGTTTGGAGGTCAAACTTCCAAACAAGTTTAACTTTTTTTCAAGGAACAAACATTGCATCTCAGTTGCATCATGGAACGACTCGACCATCATTTATCATTCAGCACCACACACACCCACCCACCCCCACACACACACACACACACACACACACACAGCTGGATGTAAGAGCAGCTAATGCATGGACACTCTCTCTCTCTCTCTCTCTCTCTCACTCACTCACTCTCTCTCTCTCTCTCTCTCACACACACACTCTCTCCCTCTCTCTCTCTCTCTCTTTCTGCTGTAAATGGATCTATTTGTGTCAGGTTCTGAGTGAATACCTTTTGCTGAAGGTCTTCATCCTTCAATGTTTAAAGCCACACTCCACAGAAACCAGGTCACAGTGCTCAACACCAAGAGTCCGCTGGAGGGGTGTATACCCACACACACACAGAAAACCCTGTAGGATACTGTAGAGCAGGAGAACAATGTACTGTGGAGAGATGAAGTTGTGAGCCATGTCAGAAACACTGAGTGGTTTTGTTTATGTTTATCTTTTGTAAGGCCCAGAGGATTCAGGAATATTCCAAATGTGTTTCTTTGTCCATCTGATAATCTGTCTTCCTAATGGATTTGCTTTAATGAGCGCGTTTGATGTATTTGTAGCTAAGTGTGTGTGTGTGAGTGAATGTGTGTGTGTGTGTGTGTGTGTGTGTGTTTTATTGATTGTGTCAGTAATCAGTTGAGATCCTGAATGTGTCATTGGCCTATTTGTTCAGTCAACCACACATGACGTGTGTGTAACTTAGTTGATGCCATCAGTTTAAACACACACACACTCATACAAACACACACATGCATAATGCAATCATACACACATGAACACACATAGACACTCCAAATAAACACATAAACAAATACACACACACACACCAAAAGCATACAAAATTACAGACACACATTGATGATTGTTATGTTGTTGTTTACACAAAAATTCTGCAGAGATCATGGAATATGACATCATTCTACTCCAAGGAACTGCCTTATTTCTCTCTCTCTCTCTCTCTCTCTCTCTCACACACACACACACACACACTCTCCCTCTTCTCCTTTCTTTCTCTCAGATCTGTTTCTGTTGGGGATGTAGTTCAGACTGAGATTTCCTGAATTGATATCAGGTTTATTTTTAGGATTATTTGAGCTGGAAGTGTTTATCATTTTATATATGTATTATATCTCTGTAATAAAGCATCTGTGCTGATATTCAGTAACCTGCAATGTGACACTGCTTTATTTTTACCACTGTTCCGCACACAAAGTTTATTAGTGGGACAGTTGTAACACACAACAGAATAGGATTGATTTGTTTGTTAAATAACTTATTTGGCTCTGCTCAGACAAAAAAAACTCCTCAGCCGGACTGGACTGGCCGGGTCTGACCGGACGGTGAGCAATCTCGCTGTGACAGCTTGGTGAATGTGATTTTTATGGGTGATGTCTACCAGTTTTTCCACTCAGCTACACCCAGGGGCATGAGCCGAGGCAGCAGGATCCTACTGTGGCTTTAATCGAGTTCTGAGCTGAATCTGCTGCACCTACTGACCATAGCCTGAAGATTTATATACCCCCACCCCCAGAGGCTAGGGTCTAGGTTAAGAGAACACCCCTGAAAAGTGGAGGGATGTGTGGAGGGTTAAAATTCCTAGTGTTGTTCAACGCTCAGGGAACGGCTCCGGTCCAATTAGATCACTCAAACAGACGCTGTCGTGTGTGATGTCTACTGAGTTATTACTCTGTGTTTATCTGTGGGATGTAAGGACGAGCAGCTCAGAATACCACCCACCTAGAGCCCCACAGCTGCTGGGTTTAGATCTGAACTTCATAGTCGCTGGTGTGTAGTGTTGTGTAGTTTGGGTGTAGTGTTGTGTAGTTAGCTTATTCTGAGCAATTTTTTTTGAAGATGATTAGAGTATGTCCCCTGAGAGGCTGAGGATTCTGTCGCTACAGCAGCATATGATGTCATTATAACAAACACTGATGTTTATTATAACTGATCAGAAGAGATACACACACACACACACACTGACCCACAAACAGACGGACAGACACACATACACTGTGCACGGTGCTTCTGTTGTTAATTCCCTGCATATTCATACAATTTTCTCTCTCTCTCTCTGTTTTTGTTTCCCTCTCTTTCTCTGTGTTCGTTTCTCTCTCGCCTCTATCTCTCTCTCACCTCTCTCTCAGTTTGCTCTCAGTTCTCTCGTGGTGTGTATGCCATCTTTGGGTTCTATGACCAGCGCTCGATGAACACTCTCTCTTCGTTCTGCGGGGCACTCCACACCTCTTTCATCACTCCATCCTTTCCCCTGGATGCTGAAGTGCAATTTGTGTTGCAGATGAGGCCAAGCCTCAAGGGGGCGCTGCTGAGTCTGCTCAACCACTACAGATGGGAGAGATTTGTCTATCTCTATGACACGGACAGAGGTCTGAACACACACACACACACATATATAACAAACACTGCTGAAAGATTTAACACTGCTCTGATAGAACCGGGTCAGAACACACATTACTGTGAGAGTTAAGGCTACTCTGATGGAACTGGGTTAGAACACGCACTGCTGAGAGAGATAACGCTGCTCTGATAGATCTGGGACAGAAGACATACTGCTGAAAGAGTTAATGCTGCTCTGAAGGAACCAGGTCAGAACACAGTGCTGAAAGAGTTAATGCTGCTCTGATAAAACTAGGTCCGAACACACACTGCCGAAAGAGGTAATGCTGCTTTGATAGAACTGGGTCAGATCTAGCAGGACAGAGCATTGACCACTGCACAGAAGGAATGCTCCATGATAGATGCACTGACCACCAACAGTTGACAACAGTTGCACACAGTGGAGAAAGTGGACTCAATAGACACAGTGGAGGCAGTTGAATCAGTGGAGAGTGTGGAGAGAGTGGACATTTGTAGGTCCTCAGTCCGGAGAGTCAGGAACTCTGTGTGAAGGGCAATCGGCTAAAAATGGTTAAACATGGACAAAAAATAATATTTAGTAGCATCTCTCTTTATCTGTGTGTGTGCTCTCTGCGTGTGTGTGTGTGTCCAGGGTTCTCCGTGCTGCAGGCTGTGATGGAGTCTGCCGTGGCGAGTAACTGGCAGGTAACGGCCCGTTCTGTAGGGAACGTTGTGGATCCACTGGAGTTCCGTCGGATCATTGAGGAGATGGACAGGCGCCAGGAAAAGCGCTTCCTCATCGACTGCGAGGTGGAGCGGATCAATGCCATCCTCCAGCAGGTCAGACTAAAACATGTTCAGTCAGCCACCACCACCTTTAGGAGTGTAGCTAACTCAGTGCAGCTGGAGCTTTACACGCTCAGAAGAGAACACTAACTGCATAGATCTGTTATACCGTTGTGCTTGTGATCAGTGGACCAGTTTAATTGTAGCGTTCTCCTCTGAGCGTGTTGAGTTTTTCTGGTTGGGAGCAGAGGAAACAATATCAACAAAATCACAAAGTGGATAACATTACTAGAGGAAAATTGAGACAGTACATTATTGTGCGTGTGTGTGTGTGTGTGTGTGAGAGAGAGAGAGAGAAAGAGAGAGAGAAGGTGTGTGTGTATGTAAGTAGGACACTGCGTCCTGCAACAAGGGAACAGTCAGAAAAACTAAAAATACACTCCCTCCGCTTTCACCTCAGAAAATTCAGCTCTCAGAGTCTCTCAAACACACACACACACACACACACACACAGCTCATTTACATTATCACACAGCTGTGTGACCTCTGTGTCCTCTACTTCCACTGTGTCTGTGTCTGTGTGTGTGAGTAAGTGAGTGGGTGTTTTGGTTCTGGCCCTTAGAGGTTTAAAGCAAGGACATAAACTTATTTATATTCACGGAACAAAGACAATGCACTCAAGACCAGTGGTGGACAAAGTACACAAACCATATGCTTGAGTAAAAGTACAGATACTCAAGGTATAATATTACCATAAAAATAGAAGCCCTCGTTGTAGATCTCTACTTGAGTAAAAATACAAAATTATTTACCTTGAAATTTATTTAAAGGAACAATCTGTAGGATATTTACTGTACTTAGTCACAAAATGTCCAGGGTGTGATCATAGATTAAGGAAACAGTCAAAGCTAAAACACTGCTGCCTCCCACAGCATTGCTAAAGCAGTATTTTCTCCTTGAGAAGTGGCTAGTCCTGAGCGGAGCTCATATGATCCCACCCTCCGAGGTCCTGCCTGTCATTCCACCCTCTGTCCTGTCATTTTACAGTCCACCTTGTGGCCAGGTCTACAAACAGCAGCCATGAAATGACCAAGTGAACAGAGTTAATGTTATATTTTACCGGACCAAAAAAGCCCCACTGCCCTTTTAAAAAACCCCATGATCAGAGACAGAGTAAAATGAGAGGAAACTGGCCCTGTGTTTGAAAAGTGGAGGCAGTTTAGAAGCAGCAACACTACAGAACAGAGCCAGAACTGGCTAATTTCCTCCTGAACAGGTAACAGCAAATCATTTCTGAATATATATAGAAGTACAGACGCCTATGGATAGATTAAAAGGAGTAAACACCATAGATTGTGGTTTTTATATAAAGAAAGTGAGGCATAGCGACGTTTGAAAGGTTTTAGGACCGTGTTTTGTGTGTTTTATAGGAAGAAGGTGAATAACGGACGTCCTCTTTTTTAGACTTAAAAAAATGTCCGGGCAGAATTTCACAAATGTGCAGGATTTTGTTTTTCTAGAGTTTACATAAAATTTGGAGAAGCGTTTAGTTCACAAACTAGTCCCGCCCTCCCCTACTCCGATTGGTTCGCTTGAGTGAGAAAGGGGCGTGGTGAAGTAGCCTAAAATCTTTTGATTGGACGGTCTGTCTGTAGAGCTACCGTTATTGGGCGATAACCTTCTTTGTAAACATTTAATTGGTCATTCTGCACCTCAGGAGTCCTTGTTTACGTCAGGCAAAGCTCATGTACCTACGCTCATCTCGAGCAGCTATCCCGAAACGTAAATGTAAGTTCTCGGATGAATTAAAGAGAAATTCCCATGTTTTGTGTAGCAAATAAAGGTGTAAAGACCTAAAACACATAGGTTCAGCTAAGAATACAACGGCAGCGAGGGGGAAGAGCTTTGGTAAAGTTTGGTAGAGTGTTGTGCCTTTCCTCTGGGGTGTTGTGTTGTGGGTGATGAAGAATCTCTGCCAGACACTGTCTAGAGTTTTAAATACATTTTTATTTCACAAAAGAACAGCATCAGAGAGAATCAGCTAATTCCATTGTCTCTCCATTCATCTCTATACATCTCTCTCTCTCTCTCTCTCGCTAAACATCTCACCCCGCAGTCCTGCACCCTTCACTTATATAGGTTTTTTTTTTCTGTCTATCCATTTAAGGTAATGGTATAGCTCCTGTTTACATTATTCCCAGCTCTGGGACTAAGACGAGTTATAGCCTCCTGCGCTATAATAAATGGGAAATAAAAAGTTTCAAATCTAGCTTTAGCTTTGCATAAGTGTTTAAGGTGGAAATGAGTATTCAATAAGAAGCAAGATAAAAAAGCAAATAAGACTCTTAAACAGACCCATTTAAGGTGGAAATAAATGCTTGAATACGAAAATTGTAAATAATTTGTTGAATAATACAATTGATTTGTGTGTTTTAAAAGGATAAAGTGGAATTACAGTTGCTTCAAAACGTTTCGAAAGCTATAGCTAGTGCTAGCTAAGGTGGAACAGAGATTTCAAGAACAGCAAAAAACTCGTAAACTGACACATGTAATGTGGAACAAAATGTTTGACTACAAAAATTATGGATAAGATCTGCCTCATAAATGACATTTATGGTGGAAGGCAAAATCCATTAGTAACAACCTTGTCTAATTGAAATATTTAAGGTGGATTTGGACAGTAAAGGCATGTAAATGCAGGGAAATGGCGGCTGCATGTTCACTTTGCATAGATAGATGTTTTAGTGAAACGATGAACACTTCTCTGTGTAAATATGTTGATTATAGCACATTCTTCTTAGTTATTACGGCCCAAATTCTTTAACTCGTCTCTTTAAGTATTGAAAGTAAAATTACCATGACTTATTATGTCTCTAATGTCCTATTATCATTTCTGTAACTCGTTGCAGGTGAAAAGACTCTAGTGTCACTCACTGTTCCCCAGTCTTTAAATAGATTGTCGTTAATTTGTCTGACATGGATGAACACAGCAGAAATTGCCAAAAATTAATGCAATTAACAATGTTATATCAGCTATAACATACCTGCCCCTCCAAACCAACAGAGGTCGCTGTCCCCAGAATTTTAAGCCCAATATATGCTTCTGTTTTGAACCATATCATAACCATGTCATAGGCAGGCAGTGATGCACACTTCTCCAGAAATATAACTTGTCGCATCTACGCATACCACAACAACTGTGATTGGTCTGTTGTTAGATGAACATGGCTCAAGTTGCTCAAGTCAAAAAGTCCAGAAATATTTAATAAATAACTCCCCTACACTACACTCCCCAAATAGTGCACTTTAAAGATTTGTAAAGCTAATACCACTACACCACTACATTGTGTACCACATATGGTTGAAGAAGATGTTTGAAATTCAGCCCTAGTGGTTTGGTGATGTAATTGCAGAGTGATGAAGGCAGCAACACACAAGTATAATCTTTCACAATGGAATACGACACTTTAGTTATTTTTTTACTCATTTAGGAACACTATGCAATATTTGGGGTTTATTACTGCTCTTAGGGCTCCACCTAGTGCAATTAACTTTAACAGCAATGTACTGAAATTGGTATTGAGGGGAAGGAAAGGGGTGGTTTCCTACCCTGCTATAAACATTACATAGTGCAGTTTCTGCAGTGCTGAGCCCTGACCAATGACAGAGGCTCTATTCTCCCTATTATAGGTCAGTGAAGCATCATAATTATTGTAATCTTAATGATTGATCCAATTAAGCTGTAATTTTAAGGAAAATATATTACATATGTTTTATGTTTAAACTGCTCTTTTTACATATTTCTGCAATTCTGAGACACCTGTTTTGTTCTTTAACAGGCTACAATTTTGATTTTCTCACTTTCTTCCTGATACACGTTTTTGTCTTTTAGACTTTTTATCATTTATCGTTCTGTACTAATTTTTGGGTTTTGGAATATTTCTTCTGGTTTTGACATTGCTTCACGTGTTGTGTTTAATAAATCTCCAACTGACTCTCAACATCGGTGAGTGATTTGTGACATCTACAGATACGTAACCTGTGCATATGAATGAGTAGTAATTACTGATGACTCAAATACAGCCAAATACTAAATTTTACAAATAAATATATTTCATAATGGTTCTAAGAACTGAAAGTGATTACTTACAGTCTCAAATTCATAAAACAGTCGATAAAAAGCCTGCCTTTGGTATTATTGGTTTAAGGCGGAGAAACATTTTCACTTGCTTTAGCCCGGTGACTGTGTTTGTTCATCTCCTAGCAACGGTGCTACTGTGCGCCACATGGAGAGCTGTGCATAGCAGGGGGATTTGTTTAGACACGTTTTATTCAAACATAAACCAAAAAGAATGGCAGATTTCTGCCAATGCAGTGGAGTAAAAAGTAGCCCAAATTGAAATACTTAAGTAAAGGACAGATACACGAATAAGAACTTAAGTACACTAACGAATTGCATTTACTTTTTTACTGTCCATCACTGCTCAAGACAAATGTGTGTGTTATCTATTGTGTGTGTGTGTGTGTGTTTGTATGTGCTTTACAGGTTGTAAACTCTGGGAAGAACAGTCGAGGATATCACTACATCCTTGCAAACCTGGTAAGGTCTTTCTTTCTCTCTCTCTCTCTCTCTCTCTCTCTCTCTCTATCTCTCTGAATATGAATGCAATCATCTGTGTGTGTTCTGTCTGTTTATTGCTCTGTAGGGTTTCTCTAATATGAGTGTGGATAAAGTGTTTTCCGGAGGTGCTAATGTAACAGGGTTTCAGATAATAAACGCGGAGAACCCCATAGTTCAGCAGTTCTTGAATCGCTGGGATCGTCTGGATGAGAGGGAGTTCCCAGAGTCCCGGAACACCCCCCTCAAGGTCTGTGGTCATGTCTGTTCTCTCTCAGCCCCGGGTCCTAATATGACAACTAATCAATCTAACTGGGAGGCTCTGTGTGTGTGTCCTCAGTACACCTCGGCCCTCACCCATGATTCGGTTCTGGTGATCTCTGAGGCGTTCCGGTACCTGCGGCGCCAGCGTGTGGACATTTCTAGGAGAGGAAGCGCTGGAGACTGTCTCGCTAACCCCGCCGTGCCCTGGAGCCAAGGCATCGACATTGAGAGGGCTCTCAAAATGGTAGGACTCACTGACTGATACGGCACTAATCTGTACGTGACTGACGGATATGTGACTGATTGATACGTGACTGATAGATACGTCATGGACCAATACATCACTGACAGACCCATCACGGACTGATATGTCACTCACCCAAATGTCATGGACCGATGCGACACTGACCCGTACGTGACTGACTGATGTAACAGTGACCCATTCTTGACTGACCAGTACGCAACTGACCAGTACGTCATGGACCGATACATTACAAACCAACATGTCACTGACCTGTATATCACGGAGCAATATGTCACAGAACTATATGACACAGATCCATACGTCACTGACTGAATACTGACCAATAGTCACTGACTCATATGTCATAGACGGATATGTCATTGACTGATACATCAGTCACAGACAGATAATTCACTGACCCATATGTCACTGATCGATACATCGCCAACCAATACATTACTGACACACTAACCACTGTCAGCAGAGATGATTTTTTTAATTTATTTTCTTTCTTTTTTAGGTGTTATAATTTTGTTGTTTACTGTTGGTGTTTTATTGTTCTTGGGTACTTTGTGTTTTATTGTGGTTACAGGTGCTGCTGATGTTTTTGTGTGATATTGTGATTACTCTCACATTGTTTGTGTGTTGTTGTTACTGTTGTTATTCTGTTGTTGTTGTTATTGTTGTTTGTTTGTTACATCTGTGGATGTACAGGTGCAGGTGCAGGGGATGACGGGGAATATTCAGTTTGACTCTTTTGGACGACGCACAAATTACACCATCGATGTCTATGAGATGAAGCCAGGAGGCCCCCGAAAGGTTAGTGACATCATCAACACACTAAACCCCACCGCTCCACCCCACCACACCAACACCACACCGCTAACATTTAACTTATAGACTTAACTTTCTAAAGCCCGTCCCCTACAGACCCTCCCCTCATCACTCCACCCTCAGATTCCTCAGATCCCCTTAAAATTATATGACTGAGAACTTGCTGTGTTTCCTAGCACAGTGAGAGAGATGCAGGGCTATGTGTAAACCCTGGCCTAGATCTGGTGCTGGTGGTGAGGACACTCCTGGATCTGGTTTTATTAGGGTTCTGCCTACAGTCCTGTGTTCTGACCAGTCATCCTGCATCCTGCCCCCCCTCCTGGATTTTACTGACCTACAGTTCTCATTCTGTAATTTTTGACAGGTTGCTCATGACAAGCGCTGATTTCTGATTATTGATAACAGTGTGTGTGTGTGTGTGTGTGTGTGTGTGTGTTGCAGATTGGCTGCTGGACAGAGTTTGAGAAGTTTGTTAATGTAGTGGAGCTGCAGGTTACCAACGAGTCCTCTTCTGTGGAAAACCGAACAATTGTGGTCACTACTATTATGGTACACTTTCCCAAGCGGCTTTTTTAAACAAGACATGTGTGAGCTCCAGTCCTTCTGCCCCCTGCAGGTGGAGTGGGGCGTTACGCTCTGACCCCGGGGGGCAGAACCCTTTATTTGTCCATTTGCTTTCCACCCACTCACTACATTGTTGAACAGTCGATCACCAACGAGTGTTTCAACTGTAACAGTGTGTGTGTCAAAGCATCAGCACTTTCCCAACAACGGTGGCCTGTCGTAGCAGTGACATCACAATACCGGCCTTGCTAATTACCCAGGACAGGTCTCTCTCTCTCTCACTCTCTCTCTTTCTCTCTCTCTCTCTCTCTCTCTCTCACTCTACTTCCATCAGTATGTGTCTGTCATTATCTCACACTCTCTATTTCTCTTGCTCTTTCTCAAAAGTCATACGTAAGTACACAACTTCACCAACACACACAAACAAACACAGGTACTGCACCTCATCACAAGCCCTACCCTGGCCTTTTACAAGCCACACCCCTTTTCAGGTCTCTGGTTCTGTGTCATAATGATTTGTGCTGTATCAGGTTCCGCTATATCCCAGTCGTCCAATCAGCAGCAGCCGATTAAAATAGATTACAGGGGGTTTTATAATTACAAAATCTCTAATTCTCTTGTGGAGTGTGAGGGAAAGTAATGTTAAGGCTGATATACACAAAGGGACAAGAATAATAATCAAAGACAGCAGCCGCAGGAACACAAAGGAGATTACAAAATGAACAACAAACAAACAGCTACCACCAGGCCAAGGTTAAATAATTTGAGAAAATAGGGTGCACCTGTGAGCTCAGTCAATATATATTATCTCAACACACTAATAGCAAAATAAGTCCATACAGTAAATTATATTTAATATAAATGTGCTTAATTCCCAGCTGTAAACATTTGCAGTGTATGATAAGTTTATATGAAAAAGACACTGAAACAAATACTGAAATAAAAATGAGGATGAAAGAATTTGAGCTGCTTCAAGAAATTAAAGAGAACCTAAAAAGAAAAAATCCAGCTGGATTTAATAGACTGCAGGCTTTAATAGATGTCAGATATGTGTTATTGTGTGTATGTGTGTGAGACAGAGAGAGATGCTGAGCTAATTGCACTAGGCTAGTTGACCTGAGCAGAGGCATTAGCGCTACAGTGAGGAGGTTGCAGAAGAAATGGAATGAACCTAATTAAACCCAGAATAATCTAAATTAAATAAAACTACTGCATTAATTACATGAAGGGAAGCGAATGCTAATGCTGCAGTCACTTAGTGAAAGAATAAGAGCAGCAAGTAGAGGAGAAAGAAAAGCTTTAAAAAAATTACAAAGTTTGTAAATTAATGTTTTGTACTGAGATGAGGACTGCTGTTAGCTAGGCTAGTTTAGTTTATGACTGGATTTCTCAGGGTAGTTAAGATAGTGGGTTTGATGTTTGCTAGAATAGTTTAGATTGTGTAAATGTGATGTCTTCTAGGCTATCCACAGTCATATTTAAATGTACCATAAGGTTCGCCTTATCTTACATTTAAAGGACATGACTGAACCGCTCTGACTTTGTCTATGACCCATGCATCATAGGCAAATTCAGAACAAAAACCACACAGCAGTAAACAAACACCACTAGTGTGCTAAGCTAATGTCCTCCAGGGGCTGCTCTGATTGGATGGCGCTGATATTTGTTTACAGTTCGGCAAAAAGGTTTAATTCAATGGTGATGTCATTAGCCGACCACCTTCTCCAACAGCTCCCAGAGAGCACTGACCAGAACTGCCCCAGTCATCCACAGCCCAAAACACCCTGACCCGCCCCACTTTAGCACAGACCTGACCCGACCTGCTTTAGCACAACCCTGACCAGACCCAGTTTAACCCAGACCAGACACAGACATTTATATTTACATTTACAGCATTTAGCAGACTCATCCAGAGCGAGTCACAAAAGTGCTTAGTGTTCAGGCAGAATGTGTTTCCTAGCTAGTACAATAGGTTTGAGTCTAAACTCAACTTGAACGTAGATGCTGTCAGAACAAGAGCCAGTGCTGATATGTAGAAAGAGCAAAAACATAGTAAGTACAATGCACAGCATCTAGTAGGTGCTCATACCTAGAATGAACGGAGTTAAGCACAGTATAAGTGCAATACAGTCTCAGTTTAGTACTCATTTAAGTGGGTCACAAAGAGATGGGTCTTCAGTCTGCATGTGAAGACCACAAGAGAGTCCACTGTTTGGACAGGCTTTGAAAGATCGTTCCACCATTTGGCTGCCAGGACTGAGAAGAGTCTTGATGCTAGCATTCCATGTGTCTTGACAGATGGCGGGTCAAGTCAAGCTGTACTTGAAACTCAAAAGACTTGAAGCAGCTAGACTCTTGACAAATGGCATAAGGTAGGGAGGGGCTGGTCTGTTCTTGGCTTTGTAGGCAAGCATGAGAGTTTTAAACCTGACGTGGGCAGCTACAGGAAAAGCCTGCAGCAGTGGAGTGATGTGGGTGAACTTTGGAATACAAGCTGAAGGGGCCTAAAGGCCCTCAGAGAAAGACCAGCCAGGAGTGAGTTACAGTAGTCAAGCCTTCAAATGACTGGAGACTGGACTACCACCTGGGCAGCCTCCTTAGAAAGAAAATGTCGGATCTGCCGGTTGTTGTACAATAGAAAACTGCTTGTTGACTGAGTCAGGTTCATGGGTTGTGAAAGATATCTGGCCATCCAGAACCACAACAAGGCTTCTTGCATCTTCAGATGGAACAATTGAGGAGTTCTCAAATGAGATACCAAGATCATGGTGAGGACTGGCCATTCCAGGCATGAACAGCAGCCTGCTAGGATTGAGCTTGGTGGTGAGCTGTCAGTCAGACATGATGAGATGCGACTGGAAACCTGAATGTCAGATGGTGGGAAGAAAACCATTAGTTGAGTGTTAACAGTGGTAAGAGAAACTACGAGAGGTAATTATCTCACCAAGACAACTGGTATACAGTGAAAAGAGAAGAGGACCCAGCACAAGCCTTGAGGGCCTGCATGGAGTGGAAGTTTCCGTTCCATGTTACCTGGTAAAAGTAAGCCTTAAAAAAGATAAGACTTAAACAATTTCCATGCAGAACCAGTGATTCTGAGATAGTTGAGGAGGATCTTGTGGTTGACTGTGTCAAAGGCTGCAGAAAAGTCCAGGAGAATCAGAACTGGTGACAGTTTGGCTGATCTTGCTGCCTGGAGCATCCAAGTTACTGCTAGAAGAGCAGTTTCAGTTGAGTGTGCCAGTTTGAAGCCAGACTGGTTGGGGTCTTGGAGCTTGTTCTGGGTGAGGAAGAGTGACAACTGATTATACCCTGCACATTCAAGATATTTAGAGAGGAAAGGAAGGAGCGATACCAGTCTGTAGTTGCTGAACTCTGCGGAGTCCAGAGTGAGCTAGTTGCAGGCCGATAAAACTTGACAAGAAGACAAGGAACAAGCAGCTCCCCTGAGATTGACTGGAGCAGTGTTGATGGGATGGGGTCCAGTGGGCAGGTGGTTGGCCTTGAGTAGCTGTAGGACATCATCTGTGGAAAGGGAGGAAAAGCTGGTTAAAAAATTAACAGCACTAGTTACTAATACTAGTCGGGGTTGTGTGTGTGTGGGGCGGCAGAGGAAAATAACTGGCAGATTTTATTAAACTTCTCCTCGAAGAAGGCGACCAAATCCACTGAGATGAGGGAAGAGGGGGAGATGAGAAAACTCCCAAGAGATTGCGTGAATCAGATGCTGATCAGCTTCCAATCTCCCTCTGTAGAACGACAACTACACAGCAGTTACTTCTTTAAAAAACCTGGATAGAAGAGATTGGTAGGAACAAAGATCCGAGTCAAGCAGGGATTTCCTCTATCTTCCCTCTGCCTTTCTTAGATCTCTCCGGTTGCTGTGGAGAACATCTGTTAGCCAAGGGGCAAGTGGGGAGGATCTTGGAGACCTGGAGGATTGAGGACATTAAAGGTTAATTGCAGATGAAAGTGAGGAAAGGAAAGTATCTTTTGCTGTATCCAGGGAGATTGAAGGAAGAGCATGAAGGGGTGACATGGACAGGAAGAGCAGGGAGGGAGAGGATCTGTTGCCATATCTATTTGTCTGAGGAGGCTGGTTGTGGGTGATATTGTTTAAAGCAGGCTGACTGCAATTTTTCTGTTGGCAGGTGGAAGTCACCAAGGAGAATGAGTGGGGTTCCATTGATGGGGAAAGACTCGAAAGAATCTTACTCATTGATGAAGTTGCATAGAGGAGAAGGGGGATGATAGATGACAATATGCAGTTTAGTGGGTGAGGACACAGTAACAGCATGGTATTCAACAGATGAAATAGAATGATGAGGGAAAGAGAGTGAAGTGGAAGTCCACTTTCTAGACAAAAGCAAACCTGTGCCACCACTCCTGCCAGGCTGTCTCAGAGAGTGGGAGAAGTTAAAGGCATAGGATAGGGCTGCTGAAGTTCTCAGGGGTGATCCAGGTCTTAGCCAATGCCAGGAATTGCAGAGAATGATGTGATCCCAAGGCTGAGATGAATTCTGCTTTTTGGACTGTTGATTGGCAGTTCCAGAATCCACCTATGACCCTGGTCTGAGATTGAAATGACCATGGTGGGTAGATAACATTACTGCTCTTGCGCCTCCTGCAGTGAAAATAGGGTCTTCTGACTTCTTCATATGCAGCTGACAAACGAGAAACAAAGGATGCAACAGGAATATAGGATATATCCCAAGGTTCTTTGCATGCCAATGGGATTTCAGAATATTGTGACGTCAGTAGAGGAGCGAACGGGGATTTAAACCTAAATGTCAAATAATATATGACACAATTATTAAGAAGAAAAATATAGCCAAATGTTTCCTTTGTTTAAGGAGCAAGGAGCAGTTTATTAAACTGTAGGAAAATGTAGTGTTTATCTGAGTGAACCCTTTTTTCTCTCGTTTATTACTCGCAATGTCAAATGACACTAGTCTGAGGTAAATGCACAGCAACTGAAGCTGAAACAGAAAACAAAGTGATTATTTCTGTAAAATATTGTTTATAGGAGAGGGCTGCTGAGCTCTGTTCATATCAGAAACCTATTATGGTTACTAATATAGCCTTTCCATTTTCCACCAATGGAAATGATCGCTGTTAGGAGAGCATGCTGGAGAAAAGTTTAAGAACAAGTAGCAGAGAGAGAATTTTATTTGTTTCATTAATATAGTTCAATAAACTACTCCAAAATCTACAGCCTCATTGAGTTTTTGTGAAAAAATAAAGGAAAGTGTGTACTGATTATCAATAAAAGAAAAATGAAAAGCATGCATAGAGAATCACAGAAGAAATGCAGTGATAGAACATTTAGTGAAAAGGGCCGTATCTGTTTCAAATGCTGATTTATTTATTTAAGATATATTTTCAGTGAAATCCACTATAATAAAACGTTTTCATCTGCAGCTGTAATAAATTGGGAAAAATAAAATCAAAGATTCTGGCTATGCCATCAGGAGTGAACAGGAGCAGCGTTTAGTGGTGGTAACAGCAGTCAAACAGGAAATCTGCTGTAGAGTTGACTGATTTCAATTTGGTCTTTGGAGTGGCCAGTCGGCACTAGGACAGATGTGGCGACTGTTGCATTTCAGTTTGGTCTTTGAAGGACAGACCTTGTCACGGCAGGAGCCACAGTCACAGGAACGGGAGCAGCGGAAGCCACCATCACGGGAACAGAAGTGGCAGGAGCCGCCTTCACTGGAACCGAAGCGGTGGGAGCGGACTTCACTGGAACCTAAGTGGCTTTTGTCACGGGAACAGAAGCGGCGGAAGCCAGCATCACGGGAACAGAAGTGGTGGGGGCCCCATCACAAGAACAGGAGTAGTGGGGGTCACCGCCAGCACCAGGACAGGAGTGGCCAGCTGGCACTAAGACTAAGCAGCGAGTGTCATCTCCACCGGCACAGGGTGCCACGTTCACTGGAGCAGGAGCAGTGGGTGCCATGTTCACTGGAGCAGGAGCAACGGGTGCCACGTTCACTGGTGCAGGAGCAACGGGTGCCACATTCACTGGAGCAGCAAGTAGTCCTGCAATGATGTTCATGAATGGAGGGGACCCTACATTGACATCTACGGAGGCAGGGGCTTGGGCTGTTCAAAGGGCAAGTGCTGGAGCTGTTGAGGGTTCAGGAGGTCCAATGGGCGCATTCATGAGGAAGACCATGAAGTTCCTTGACCAAGGATCCTCATGATATGAGCCCCTATTAGCCTCACCTCTTCTGCCCTGAGGTTTAAGGCTAACAGTACCAACCCTCAACTCCCTCCCAAATTTTCCCTGACCTTGAAGGGGCAGTCATCCAGTGAGCGGGAGGCTCCAGCACGTTGCCTTCGCCGGCTCCTTCAGCTTGTGGAGGATGGTTTGGCCTCCGCTAATGTGAAGACAAGGGGCCAAAACAAACAGAGAGCCATGTGCTGACAGAGCACATTGTAGAACAAAGGCAACAAAAACAGCAGGAAAACAAGAAACACAGCAAACGTGTGGCAGACCTCTGCCCCTGGGTTGAGATGCAGCTTCTATCTGTCTTGTGGCTAGATAGGCCACCACCAGTAATTCACACCTTGAGCTAACCCAAAACCACACCTGTAACTAGTAATTACAATGAACTCTAGATGAGACAGGACAGCACTACCGCCTAGTAACTAATAAAGTCTAAGCCAAACTAAATACAAGCTCTAAGCCTATCTTCCCCGCAGAAAGACAAATTCCAGTCAGAACACACATGCACACAGATCCAGTTTAATCCAGACCAGACACAGACCGTTAAACCCAGACCAGACCCAGTTTAACCCCTGCTTTTGCTGCTGTGTGTCTCTAACGTACACTGGTTGCTTTTGGCCGAGTCCCATTCTGCACTTCTGCACATCACTAACTCTCAGTGTGTAACTGTCTGTTACTGCTTTAAATGGTTTGTGTGTGTGCATTTGTTTTGTGTGCACTGAACCTGTGAGTGTGTGTGTGTGTCAATGTTTGTGTCCCCCAGCCTGGTCTCCTGCATCATTGCATGCTGCCCATGTTTGTATCTGATCTGTGTTCTGTGTGCATGTGTGTGTGCGCTGAACTTGTGAGTGTACGTGTGTGTGTGACTGCGTGCTCACCCTTTATGTGTGTTGTTAACCGCAGGCTCTGTATGTGATATTTAAGAGGAATAAGCTGTAGTTGGAGGGTAATGAGCGGTGTGTGTGAGCATGTTTGTGGTGGGTGTGTGTGCGCGCTGAACCTGTGAGTGTGTCTGTGTGTGTGAACATTTCTGTCCCCGAGCCTGGTCTCCTGCACGATCGCATGCTTCCCATGTTTTGTGAATGTGCGTGTGTGTGTGCTAAACATTTGAATGTGTGTGTGTGACTGTATGTGTGTTGTGTGTGTTGCTAACAATAGGCTCTGTATGTGATGTTTAAGAAGAGTTATCTGCAATTGGAGGGTAACGAGTGGTGTATATGCATGTGTGTTTGTGGTGTGTGATGATCCAGTGAGTGTGTGTTTTTGGTGTGTTTGTGTGTGTGTGCGTGCTGACCCTATGTGTGTGTGTTGTTAACAGGAGGCTCCGTATGTGATGTTTAAGAGGAATTATCTGCAGTTGGAGGGTAATGAACGCTATGAGGGCTACTGCGTGGACTTGGCATCGGAGATAGCAAAGCACGTGGGGATCAGGTATAAACTGTCCATCGTGGCGGACGGGAAGTACGGGGCACGTGACCCCGAGACCAGGACCTGGAACGGCATGGTGGGAGAGCTGGTGTATGGGGTAAGTCCTGCCCAAACACATGGGGGCTGCTGGGGGTCTGCTAACGTGAAGCTAGCAACACTTCAGCTAACAAACACCCACTCTGTCGCCAAAACAGAACGGTACTGTCTAGAACAAACAGATCCCCCTCAGACCCCCGCCCTGACCTGCAGCGAGCGCTGTTTATTTGTCACCTGAGCTCCTGGATAATGTGTAACCCCAGGTTCAGTGAGCTCGACCCAAAGGGGATGGGAATGGGCAGCCTTGGTTCTCCAGGGGCTTCTGACCCTTCCGGATAGACCCATGTGTCAGGGACTGAGACAGGATGACCACGGCACTGAGGCAGGCCGCTGTGAACTGAGGGGGCACTTTGTGGGAGAACCCAGGAGTTCCAGCGGTCAGATGGGGTAAATGCTGAGGTGGAGGGTGGAGATAAACTGGGCTTAGGGGGTGGGAGTCTGTAATGAGACCCTGGTCAGTTTCCAAGACCATGGAAATAGAAGTTCAGAGCAGTACCCCTCTGACAAAGGACCTTTTTCCACGCCAAAAGCATTTTAGAAAATATCCACATCCTCAGAACTCAAAACAACAGAAATGTGTGACTAAACACAAACAAAAGCCTCCATTTTAATAGTGTCAGGGGACACATTGACGGGTCCTGAGCTTTAGCTGTAGTTTGGTAGTTTAATGAGGTTCAGGTGTCCTGTAGTTTTGACGCTGATGGGGGGTTTGTGGCTGGACATTTCCTCCACATGAGTGTTGCTGACTCCACCCAGGTCTTCTGTCTTGGTCCGTGTTCACAGCCCTCAGAATCCCAACTTCACACTGTGTCTCCAGACTCAGACTAGGATCACACGCCGTTCAGAACGTACTGATTCTAAAACCTCTGGACACATGTCTGACCGCTGCTCTGAACTGGACATCGCAGTTTAACCCCTTCAGGGTACAGTATTAGTGCCAAACCTTACCTACAATGGAGACGTGTAGTTAACTCCGCCCATCTGTGGTAGGTCAGAACTGCTGAGGATTCTGTGGCTCTTCTGTAAGAACCGGATCAGTTTGGGTTCAAATGGCAGCTCAGGTTTTTCCAGTCAGTGCACTGGATTAGATCTGAACCGGGCCACACTGTGTTAGTCTGAGGAAAATGAGGTCAGAGGTCAGATATATCACTCCTCCAACCATGACTCTAGTTGTTGATGTCGTTGTTATGATGTTGTGTTTGTAGCAGGACGATATCACAGTCGCTCCATTGACCATGACTGTGTTGTTACTGTAATAGTAGTTGTTGTGGTTGTGATTGTTGATATTGTTGTTGTGTTTGTAGAGGGCAGATATAGCCACTGCTCTGCTGATCATCACTCTGCTGTTACTATGATAGCAGTTGCTGTTGTTCTGATTGTTGACATCTTTGTTGTGGTTGTGATGTTGTTGTTGATGTTGTGATTGTAGATGGCCAATATCATGGTCGCTCCGCTGTTACTGTGGTAGTCGTTGTGTATTGTTCTAATTGTTGTTGTTGTCTGATTGTTGATGTCTTTCTTGTTGTTGTGATGTTGTGATTGTAGAGTGCCAATATCACGGTCACTCTGCTGACCATCACTGTGGTGTTACTGTGGTAGTAGTTGTTGTGGCTGTGTTGTCGTTAAGTGACGTTGTTGCTGTTGTGGTTGTGATGTTTTTGTTGTGTTTGTAGAGGGCCGATATCGCGGTTGCTCCGCTGACCATCACTCTACTGTTACTGTGATAGTAGTTGTTGTTGTGATGTTGTTGTTGTTGTGTTTGTAGAGGGCAGATATCGCGGTTGCGCCGCTGACCATCACTCTGGTACGAGAGGAGGTCATCGACTTCTCCAAGCCCTTCATGAGTCTGGGGATCTCCATCATGATCAAGAAGCCGCAGAAGTCGAAGCCGGGGGTGTTCTCCTTTCTTGACCCCCTGGCTTACGAGATCTGGATGTGTATTGTGTTTGCCTACATCGGCGTGAGTGTCGTGCTGTTCCTCGTAAGCCGCTTCAGTCCCTACGAGTGGCACCTGGAGGAGGATGAGGCTAAAGACCCACAGAGCCCCCCCGACCCCCCCAACGACTTTGGCATCTTCAACAGCCTCTGGTTCTCCCTCGGAGCCTTCATGCAGCAGGGCTGCGATATCTCACCAAGGTGGGTTCCACCTACAGGACCTGGACCCTCCTCATTCGTTCACCTCCATTTGTCTCACTTCGTCTCTCATGCTCTCTGTCTGTCTGTCTCTCTCCCTCTCTCTGTCATGTTCTCCTGGTTCTCATTTTATGGTGATTTGGTGGTTAGAGGTGATGCTGTGTGCCTGTTGTTTTCTGTATATTTTCATAAATATCGGGTTCTCATCCATTGTTTTTTTATTCAGTCTCTTTATTCTGCTTTACCTTGACTTTTTTGCTGTTTCTCTTCCACAAACTTTATGATAGATGAGCGCTGCCCCAAAATAACAACAACACACTGCAAGGACATGGAATTACACTGCGATTAAAATGACAGCAGAGACACAGACAATGAGACACTAAAACACTAAAACAACAAGACACTTAGACAACGAAACACTGAAACAGAGACAACGAGGTGAGATAGAGATACTGAAACAATATAAATACCAGTTGTTGCCAAAGCAAATAACAACAAAAATTCGTGAAATAATAAAGAGCATAAGTAAATAATAATATAAAAAATACATACATTTACATATAGTACATATAGGACTCTGATGAGTGTGTGTCATTGGTTTAATGCAGTGTTGGCCTCTTCTCTCAGGGTGTGACAACTGTGAACATATTTAGCAGATAATTCAACACATTCTGGAATCTCCCACACAGCAGATCTTCATCTTTCATGTTCCAGTGAAGGGATGAGAGTTTTTACTGAGTGTAGGAACTCTTTCCTGAGGTGTGAGTATTTGAGTGCTGCTCTGTTTCTGTCTCTCCTGAGCCGCAGTGGGAACAGAGCCGCTCCTCTCTTGGACTCCAGTGCTTCCTCTAGTGTCCGGTCTCTATGTCCAGGCTGTGGGCACTTAGTATTTACAGTATTAGTGTTTGTTGCTCTCTGGGGTTTTTAATTAGACAGTTTGCGAGTGTGTATTCACATGAAGCCAATGACTGATGGGTTTTGTGGACCATTTTAAGCTGTGTGTATGTGAGAGGGTGAAAAGGATGTTAGCGTGAATGTGATGTTTTTGTTTAATCTATCTGAGGTGGTCTGTGTCTTGGTGTGTGCAGTTATAGATGTATGCTGTGTGGTGGTATGAGTCTGGGTGGGACTGGGCGAGGTGGGAGTGGAATTTCAGGGCTCTTTTTAACATAACAGAGAGAGTGAGAGGGGAAACTTCCCCGTCTCAGCTCTCCAGGTTTACAGTGTTCTGGTGCAATTTTAAAATGTCTTTACAAAATTCTAGGTGATTATTTTTTTCTGTTGTGTTGTATTTTTGTTTCCTTGGTACATCACGGGTCCCCACACTTCCCTACCATAAAAATGTATGGGTTTAATTATGAAGTTTTTTTATCCAGATTTTAATGAGTCGGTTGAATGTGTTTAGTGTTTCTTTGGTGAAATATGCACTTCTTGCTTTTTCTACCAATGCATTCATCATTTTACAGAATCTGACAGCTGCACTGATTAGCAGTCATAGATAATTATACTTCAGGGTGTGTTGTAGAGTGTCTCCTTTAAATGGAATTTAGATTGTTGAGATGTGGCTTTTTTTTTTTTTTTTTAAATCATGACCTTCATTTTATTCATCTTAATATCTAGGGACCAATTTTGACAAGTGATCTTCCAGCACTGATAGATGTTGCTGATATGTGTTTGCTGTAGGTGCTAATAAGACTAAATCATCTGCATCATTTTATTTTACTCCAATCCTAAATTTGGTGATTGTTCAATGGTTTTGGCATTTCATTTATGTAAATATTGAAGTGTTGGAGAAAAATTACAGCCTTGATGCACTCCACGTCCTTGTGTAAAGACTTCTGTTCTGTTTTGTTTTGTTTTTATTTTAATTGCACATTTATTAACATTATATTTAGATTTCATTCATTCATAAACCTTCTCTCCTATGACAGATTCCAGTAACTGAAGGAGTTGTGCTATTGTGAGAAACCGAATCAAATGCTTTTTTTAAAGTCTACAAAGCAAGCCAATATATTCTGATAAAGATTTTCTGAAAAGATATTCTGATGGGCGTGTTTTTGAATGAGAGCATGTAGGGTGTAAACAGGATCTGAGGTTCGATGAGAAGCCAATTTGACTTTTTTAAAGGATATTGTGTTCATTCAAATGCATTAAGAGTCTGTTGTTTAGTATACTACTTAAGTATACGCTTAAATTACTGTTTACACAATTCCTCTGTATTGTTCGGGTCAAATTTGTTTCCATGTTTATGGATTGGGGTAATCAGGCCTCTGTTCCAGATCACTGGGAAAATGTAACTTTTAGCATTTAATTATAGCATATTGTAATTTGGGACTGCTGTGTTGTACGATTGTTTTTGTTGTTGTCAATTGCACAAGCTTTTCTGTTTTATAGAGTTTTTCTGTTAGTTCCTGTATTGTAATAGGGAAGTATAGTGAGCACTGAGTATTTTTTACTGCTGTTTCTAAACCAAAGAGATTTCTTGTGATTTTATCCTTGTTTGAATTATATGGATTTTTAAATTGTTCTTCAATATGTTTGCTGTTGGGTATTTTTGACATATGTTCTTGTGATTATTTTTCCCCATAAATCCAAGAAAGGATTGCTTTTCCATTTTGCTAAATTGATTTTCAAGTAACTGAGAAGGAAACCACTGTCATACAATTACAGGTATTTCACAAAGTGATAGTCAACTTAACCATATGAAAGAGTAATCGGTGTCTTATTAATGAATTAAAGTAAACTCAGTAAATATTAATGCCACTGTAGAAATGTAAATAAATGAAGATAGTGATGATAAAATGAACAAAACAGTGTAGATGAGTATTTTGTAACAGCTACAGCAGTGTAAATCTTGGGTGCTGATCTTGGGTTGAGTGATGGAGTGAGGTGTGCTTTTAGCTTGAAGTGGAGTCGGTCATACAGGTGTGTTTGAAGGATTTGTCTTTGAAGCACTAATTGTGTATTAGGTATTTTTAGAAAAGTAGAAGAAGAAACAACTTTATTGATCTCCTTAGGGAAACTGCTTCTCTGCATTTGACCCATCCATGGTGGTGTATGTGTGTAGTTTAATCAGTGCTGTGGGGGTCAGCTTTTGTGTTGGTATGGGGTAGATTTGTGGAGGGTAACTGGTAGAACTGAACATGCATTAACGGTGCCAGTGGGGCTAGGTACAGCAGTAGTCACCAGGGAGGCCAGTATGGGTTTACGGTTGTTAATACCTAAGGGTAAGGTAGGACTGTAAATCTAGCTAGCACTGTTGAGCTTTCTTGATGTGTCGTGGGCTTAATTCAGTGAAACACTGACGATGGGAGGTGCCTACCTGATGACCCCTGTGGAGAGCTAGTGATGCAGTGGGTGGTTTGGGTACTCGTGAAGGGCTCAATGATTAACGGTAGCTGGTTGCTGATCGGATCATAAAAGGCCACAGCAACCTCAAGGTGTAGCTGTAGGATTGGAACAATAGAAATTATTTTGCGGCTTGTAGAAAGAGTGTGAGGTGGGCCCTATGTGAAGCTCTAATGGATTGGCATAGGATATTTTACATCTTATCTTGTGTATAATTATTATTACTGTTATCTTTTCCTTTGTCTGTGTCCGCTGTGTGCATAGGTGCCGCCGTTTTACGGTGTTATCGCTTGCTGTTAGTGATGGTAAAGCCTTTTACAATCACCAGGCTGCGCTCTGTATTCTCAGCTACAGTTGATGATAAACTCTCGACTGGTTCCCCCTCAAACAGTCTTTTGTTGTTTTATCTGTGTCATATCACAAGGATATATTATAAATTTAATTTCCCAGAGTGAGAAATACCTTAGACATTTGTTTCAGTTACGAGCTGATGGTATTTTTTTTTGGGTTTTCTTTTTCTTTTTCTTTTGCTGCCACTTAAATCTCTGTCCCTCTCTCTCTCTCTCTCTGTTATGTCTTTCTCTTTGGTCTCTCTCTGTGGTGATCTTGGAGGGTTATCGTGTCTTTGCTGCATGTCTCCGTGTCATGTGTTTGGACGCTCTTCACTTTTTCTCTCAGACTCCTCCTCTTTCATCTCCATCCATCCATCCATTATCCACCGCTTATCTGGATCCGGGTCACGGGGGAAGCAGTCAGAGTAAAGAAACCCAGACCTCTTTCATCACTCCATAACCTTTTCAGCACACATCCATTATTTCACTCACTACTGTTACTGGACCATGCCTTTATTCTTGATCTGCATCGGAACATAACCATTTCATCTTCTTCAACATCGTCTTTATGTCCATTTTCATCACCATCACCCTCATCAACATCTTCATCAACATTGTCTTCATCTCCATTTTCATCTTTATCACCTTCGTTAACTTTATTTTAATCACCATCGCCATCATCTTCATCAATCTTTATCGTCTTCATGTTCATCATCTTCATATTTATCCTCCTCTTCATCATCATCTTCATCATCCTTCTCTTCTTCAACATCTTTATCATCATCATCATCATCATCATCATCACTTTCACTTCATCACTCCAAATTATCTGTGTGTCTCGGGGGATCGTCGATAGGAACCTGAGCTCATGGAGAAACACATTCTTTTCTGCTGCATTGTCCGAGTTAAAGGAGAAGTATTATCTGAATTATTATTCTAGATTAGGAGTAGCTGATCCAGATTAGTGTTACTCTAGATTAGAATTAGATTAGTGTACAGATGACATTTCCTGCCAAACTCTTCGTTTGTTTTCTTCCTATTTAATCCTTTCTTTCAATGTATATTTCCTCCTTATGCCTTCTGTCTCTCTCTCTCTTACTCTCTTTCTCTGTCTCTCTCTCTCTCTCTCTCTCTCTCTCTCTCTGTCTGTGTGTCTCTCTGTCACCCTACTGTCTCTTTCTCTCCTTCCTCTCTCTCAGGTCTCTGTCCGGGCGTATAGTGGGTGGAGTCTGGTGGTTCTTCACTCTAATAATAATCTCCTCATACACTGCAAACCTGGCAGCGTTCCTGACAGTAGAGCGGATGGTGTCTCCAATCGAGAGTGCTGAGGATCTGGCCAAACAGACGGAGATCGCCTATGGAACCCTGGACTCTGGTTCCACCAAGGAGTTCTTCAGGGTGAGAACTCCCACCCACTCTAGAATACTCACATCAGAACACTTACTCCACTTCAACCCTTTAAAGAGCACTCATTGGCAGGAATCTGGGCTCACAGAAAAATACATTGCCTCCATTTAGAGTTAACGGATTATCTTATTTGGTGACGCAGGTCACAGAAGGTGGCGCAGCAGGTAGTGTCACAGTCACACAGCTCCAGAGGCCTGGAGGTTGTGGGTTCGATTCCCGCTCCGGGTGACTGTCTGTGAGGAGTGTGGTGTGTTCTCCCCGTCTCCGCGTGGGTTTCCTCCGGGTCCAAAAACACACTTTGGTAGGTGGATTGGCGACTCAAAAGTGTCCGTAGATGTGAGTGTGTGAGTGAATGTGTGTGTGTGTGTCTGTGTTGCCCTGCCCTCCAGGGTGTATTCCCGCCTTGCGCCCAATGATTCCAGGTAGGCTCTGGACCCCCCGCGACCCTGAACTGGATAAGCGCTTACATGATTGGTGTTGATCAAGATTAGGATTACATGATCTGGTGGGTTACAAACATGATGATGCATAGTGTCACTGTCACAAGGCTCCAGGGTCTTGGTGTTGTGGATTCGAGCCCTACATCAAGTGACTGTCTGTGAGGAATTTGGTATGTGCTTCCCATGTCTGCTTGGGTTTCTTCCCATGGTTCAAAAACACACTGTGGTAGGTGAACTACTCAAATGTGTCCATAGTGAATATGTGAATGTGTGTTGCCCTGTGATGGATTGGATTCTCCTCCAGGGTGTGTTCCTGCATAGTGCCCAATGATTTCAGGTAGGCTTTGGACCCACCATGACCCTGAACTGGATAAGCAGTTATAGACAATAAATGAATGAATGACAATGCGACAATGGCAAGAAAAAAAACCCTTTCGAAGCTGGAGGCTCACAAGGGAGACACATCCTCCTCTGGTCAAGCACATTATAAAAAATGTAATTTCATTTAATTAGATTAGATTTCATTTAAAATTGCGGAAATGAAAGGCATATAACTGCTCTCATCAGTCTTACATTAGTATCACCTGGACAGGAGGGCAGTCATTAACTCAAAGGCAGTAGAGAGTTCAGTTTGTATTTATGGTGATTGACTCCAGCAGATCTAACTACAACAGCCAAACCAAAAGTAGAGAAGGCACCCTGGAACCCTGGCATCCCCACACTCCAATATCAACAAACTTGAGTGATTGCATGTAAGCAGTGAGACAGCACCAGCATTGCAGCTTACCATAATTTCATATGTCAGTGAACTCTTGGATCTGCAGCCTTAATCCAAGGGGAACAAGTTATTACTGAAAACTAAACAAGTAAGTTTTCAGCCTAGACTTAAAGACTGAGACAGTGTCCTACTTCCAGACATTAGAAAAAAAATTTAGGCTTATTTTTGTGGTTCTCAGTCAGAGAAGCAAGACATTCTGAGTGTGCTTTGGCAAGTTCCCTTCTGTATTTAATAAGACTCAAGCACAATGGAAGACTTCCAGACTGGTCATTCTCCATATCCTCTCTAATTTCCTTACTATGTACTTTAAGGTACGCACTTGGTCTTTATACGATGAAACAAGATTTTTTTGTGTAATAAGTTTACTCTTTAGGCGGTGCTACAATATCTTTTTCAGTTGATCTTAGGGTATTTTCTAAACAGTCTGTTCAGTCCAACAGGATAGAACTAAAGTTGATCAATCTGGAAGATTTTGAATAAAATTTAACGCTGTATTTGGCGTTACTGAGCATTTCAGGCAGTATCGTGGGAATGTACAGGTGCTGGTCATAAAACTAGAATATGAGGAAAAAGTTGATTTATTTCAGTAATTCCATTCAAAAAGTGAATCTTGTATATTATACTCATTCATTACACACAGACTGATATATTTCAAGTGTTTATTTCTTTTAATTTGATGATTATACCTGACAACTAATAAAAACCCCAAATTCAGTATTTGTTTAAATTCAGAAAATTAGAATATTACTTAAGACCAATACAACAAAAGGATTTTTAGAAACGCTGGCCAACTAAAAAGTATGAGCATGTACAGCACTCAATACTTAGTTGGGGCTCTTTTTGCCTGAATTACTGCAGCAATGCAGAGTGGCATGGAGTCAATCAGTCTGTGGCACTGCTCAGGTGTTATGAGAGCCCAGGTTGCTCTGATAGTGGCCTTCAACTCTTCTGCATTGTTGGGTCTGGCGTATTGCATCTTCCTCTTCACAATACCCCATAAGGTCAGGTGAGTTTGCTGACCAATTAAGAACAGGGAGACCATGGTCCTTAAACCAGGTACTGGTAGCTTTGGCACCGCATTCAGGTGCAAAGTCCTGTTGGAAAATGAAACCTGCATCTCCATAAAGTTGGTCAGCAGCAGGAAGCATGAAGTGCTCTAAAACTTCCTGGTAGATGGCTGCGTTGACCTTGGACCTCAGAAAACACAGGACCAACACCAGCAGATGACATGGCACCACAAACTATCACTGACAGTAAAAACTTTACTCTGGGCCTCAAGCAACGTGGATTCTGTGCCTCTCCTCGCTTCCTTTAGACTCTGGGACCTTGATTTCCAAAGGAAATGCAAAATTTTTCACTCTTCAAGAGTGGCTTGACACAATGAATGTGACGTTGAAACCCATGTCTTACATACGTCTGCGTGGTGGTGGTTCTTGAAGCACTGACTCCAGCTGTAGTCCAGTCTTTGTGAATCTTCCCCACATTTTTTAATGGGTTTTGTTTCACAATCCTCTACAGGGTGCGGTTATCCTTATTGATTGTACACTTTTTTCTACCACATCGTTTCCTTCCCTTCACCTCTCTATTAATGTGTTTGGACACAGAGCTCTGTGAACAGCCAGCCTCTTTAGCAATGACCTTTTGTGTCTTGCCCTGCTTGTGTAAGGTGTCAATGGTCATCTTCTAGACAACTGTCAAGCCAGCAGTCTTCCCTATGATTGTGTAGCCTATAGAACTAGACTGAGAGACCATGCAAAGGCCTTTGCAGGTGTTTTAAGTTAATTCAATGATTAGAGTGTGGCACCAGGTGTCTTCAATATTGAACAATATACTAATTTTCTGAGAAACTGAATTTTCATTAGTTGTCAGTTATAATCATCAAATTAAAAGAAATATACACTTGAAATATATCAGTCTGTGTGTAATGAATGAGTAAAATATACAAGTTTTACTTTTTGAATGGAATTACTGAAATAAATAAAAAAACATCACTACACTACACCAAAAAAATCTCACCTTGGCAACACCGGCATTAGTTAAAAGAAAATCTTTAAAAATGGACAGCATTCACTAGAAGAAAAAGATCCATCACACGCTGTTTTTGCTGGTTAACAAATGCTTCTAACAAAGAACCAAACAATAATTCAGCTAATATCGCGAGGCTCAACTACCCAACTTTCCCATGAATTTCTAAAAGGCACAGCGACCTACTTTCTCCACGAACATATTAGGGCCACTGGCTACAAAATATTACTGTGGTTTGAGGAAGAATGGTTAGGTAATCTATGCTGACACCCAGAGTCAAAAATAGGTCCTGTTACACTTTGGGTGAAGCAGACTGAGTCTAGGATTGATGAAAATGCCTTATGTAGTGGACCATCTACATTGTCAAACTGGATATTAAAGTCTCCCATGATAAGTACTTTATTACCTCCCACTGCTGAATTTGCAATAAAGTCAATAAATTCTTGTAAAACTTCTGAATAAGGACATGATAGCCTGTAAATATTAAACAGTGAAACTAAACTACAACTTGTTTGTAAGAGGAATGGTTATGTTAACAGAAAGGATTTCAAAAGAAGTAAATGTACAAATCTTTTTTTCTGATTAATGTGTAATGCATTTCGGTAGATAATGCCTACACCTCCTGCATGATAACTTTGGACTGTGTACATAATGCTAACTCTACAGGTGCTTAATTTAATGTGAAATATTCACTGTGTCTAATCCGAGTCTCAGTAAGACATGAAACATCAATACACTGATCACTTATAATTTTAACAATGAGAGCTTTAGAATTAAGTGATCATATATTAAGCAGACACAGTTTCAATAAAGTTGTACCTAGATGAGATCTCAAGGCTGCGTGCAGATGGTCAGATTAGCCTGTCTGTTTGCTCTGGTTTGTCAGAAGCGCTTTATTCTTACTTTGTCAAATAACAGACTATGTGAAATGCTGCAATAAACTAGAGCAGCACCCTCCCACATGGGAATGGATACCATCTTGCCCTAAAAGACCAGGCTTCCCCTCAATTGTCTATAAACCTCACATGATTATCTGAACACCACTTGTACATCAAGCAGTGCAGTGTAGGAGTCTGAGGGGCACTAAGTCTCCCTGAGACACCCAAGTCTGATAAGACTGAATCCTGCTCTCTATCCCTGATTATACCCCCGCCTGTGCAGCTCTAACTGATTGACCTTCTCCAACAGTGTAATAACAAACTCTTCTCACAAAAAACCCCACTTATATTATCACTAATGTTGGAGAGGGGTTTATCACAGTACATGCCACACTCCAGACAGGAATAAGCAGTCGTAGTGATAGATGAAATAACTTATGTTTATCAAAAGACTTAAGTTTTATCACCAGCTTTTACTGCAGGGTTCTGGTAAATTGTAGTCTCTGCTCTCTTTAGTACATAATAATAAATGTTGAAATAATCTGTAAAAGTAATCTGTAGACAGTTACTATGTTATAAGCACAGAAATAGCGTATTACCAAGGCAAGCAAAAACAGCTTCTTCCAAACAAACTCAGCAAACAGGAACAGTAGAACATAGAGCAACCATGGGAAACAGCACCAACACTGGAAAGGAGGACCAAAAGAAGCTCTAGAACAGTGTTTCTGTCTGAAGTTGAGTGGAGAATCCAGTGGCTTGGGGTGTAATTAACATCCTACCTTTGGGGCTTTTTGAGGGGGAATCAAAGAGTGACTGGACACAACTCACAGAGGGTTGTATGTTTGTGTGTGTGATGCAGAGAGAACAGAGGGGTTCAGTATTCTCAGGCCCTGTGCTAAGAGATGCTGGACATTCTGAGACTGTCCTACTGTCCACAGCTCAGTCACTGGACAGAGACTTAGGTGATGTCACTTCCTGTAATTAGTGTGGTGATGCAGAGGGTGTCAGTGCAGATACACAGGGGCTGTGACAGAGAGGTATCTCTCCCTCTTGTGGAGAACTGTTCCAGCTGCAAGAGCAAAAAAGAAGTCACACAACAACACAGCTGCTAGCGGCTAACCCACCTGAGCCACACATGCTAACCTGTCTTAGTTGGTCCACACGCTAATGGCTAACTGACAGCACAGACATGATAACGGCTAAACCTGAATCTACTCACTGCTCTGTTCACAGAGAATTACCCCAAGGTACACATACATATACAGACACACACCCTTCTGGAGTGAAAGAGAACACACACACACACTTTTATTTTTGTAGAGTACTCTCACACAGCAGCTGTTTGGAGGTCAGACTGACCTACTTGCACACTGCAGGGTGTGTGTGTGAATTTGTCCTACTTAAGTAAAGAATGTCTTCTTTAAATTGTGTGTGGATGTGTGTTATGATTGTGTGTGAGTCCTGACTCTGTCTGTGTGGTGTGTGTCAGAGGTCAAAAATTGCGGTGTATGAGAAGATGTGGTCCTATATGAAGTCTGCTGAGCCCTCTGTGTTTGTGAAGACGACACCAGACGGCGTGGCACGAGTGCGGAAGTCCAAAGGGAAATTTGCGTTCCTCCTGGAGTCAACAATGAACGAGTACATTGAGCAGAGGAAGCCCTGCGACACCATGAAGGTCGGGGGGAACCTGGACTCCAAGGGCTACGGGGTAGCCACACCCAAAGGGTCGGCATTAAGGTGGGTGGAATAATATAACAATCCCCTCATGTTGTTATAGTATTCCACCCCCCCTGATACCACCGTCTCTCTATCTTTCAGTCTATCTGTCTCTCTCTCTCTCTCTCTGTCAGTCTCTGTCTTGGTCTATCTCTCACCATCTTTCACTTTCTTTGAGTGTCGCTCTCTAACTGTCTTTCTTGTTTTCCTTCTTCACTTTTGAATCTTCTTCAAATCGGTTTTGTTTTTTATTTCACTTTCTATTTTCCCTTTCATTTATTTTCGCATTATTGTTTTCACTTTTGCTTTCTTCTCGTTTGACATTTGTTCCTTTCTCACTCTACTCTCTTTTGCTTTTCTTTTCATTGTCTCCACCTTTCCCTACTTTCTTCCTATCTTTTCTCTCTCTCTCTCTCTCTCTCTCTCTCTCTGAGGTGATGAAGAGGTAATGCCGTGTCATGTTTGTTTAAAAGGCTCTGATTTTCATGCGTTTGTTTGTTTGTTTGCACTGTTAATGTTGATGTTTTGTTTTTTTTAATAGAAGAAATGTGTTTGTACATTTTGCAGTGTTCCATGCGTGGTACACTTTTGGTGCTTTCCATGTTTTCCTTCTCTTTCTTCTCCTCGTATCTGTTGATGAAGCTTTGAACTCTTTCTGAATGTGAATTGTTTATTCCTGTTTGCTTATTTATTTGTTTGTTTGTTGTTCCCTGGTATTTACGGTACTGCTCTGTTCCCTTTTTGTCTGCATGTCGTTACTTTTCCTGCATTATTTTCTTCTCCTCCTGATGACGGACTATCCCTCCATTCTGCATTTCACCTATAACCCTCACTCTAACTCTCTCACCCACACACATTTCTGTCGGCACTTAGCCATCGCAGTTAAACAATCAACCAGTCAAACAGCCTCTTTAATTAAACCAATTAACCAATCCATCTTCCTCGTACCCCCACCTCTCACAGAGCACCTGCTACATCTGCATTTCATTGACTTTCTCCAGGCTCCACCCACTAATAAGTTCTTATATAGAAACTGTTGCTAGGTTGGACAAGCTGTACAGAGCTGCTGTATTTCTTTTATCAGGGTTTAATTATAGTCATCATCATCACCATCCACATACAGCAGTGGTCACTAACCCCCCTCGGTCAGTGTGATCCTCCACCCCACACACATAAACCAACACACACACACACACACACACCCCTGTTCAGGCCCCTATCCAATTGCCTACACCAGGGGTTCTCAACCTTCTCCTCCTCCTCACGACCCTTTTAATAGAAATGACAATGGACACAAGGAAACAAAACTCAACTTTTTATGTAAAATGATTTTTGTCTTTTATTTCTTCAGAGAAAACACTAAAAACTGAGAATTGGGGCCTGAGAAATCGCCTGAAACATCGTTTTAGTTCAGTCACAGGAACTAAAATGTGTAGAATGCAAGATGTGTAGATGCAACTGATGATGTTTAACGCCAAGCGCTGTGACTCCTCCTGCTATGCTTCTACGCATTATCACCAAGGGCCTGTTTTTAAAGGCTATGATTCTCTTTTCTGCCAAGTCTCCTGAGGATGGGCTGCGGACCACTAGAGTGTGCTTCACAGTGCAGTAGTGGCCTGTGGCCCACAGGTTGAGAAACCCTGGTCTACACTCCCCCATACGGCATAACTCCCATCTACGTCGGTTCAGAGGGGCCAAGCCCCTTCCTCTGATAATTTTCATCATGGTTTTGTAAAACAGTGGCAGTGACCCCAACAGACCATGTGAGTGGGCGGAGCCTGAGGTTTTAGAGTTCCTCCTCCTCATCTGTCCTCAGGTCATGGTCGTTCTCAGGCCAGTGCGGATTAGATTTCTCACGGACCCTGAGACTTTTCTTCTTACAAATTATGTTTTATCGTTTCAAGAAGTGCTGTGAACCTGGCTGTGCTAAAGCTGAATGAGCAGGGCCTTTTGGACAAGCTGAAAAACAAATGGTGGTACGACAAAGGAGAGTGTGGCAGCGGGGGCGGAGACTCCAAGGTCAGCCTCAACCTCCACCGACAAATAAACAAACAAAAAAATTAACCAGACAAACCTGTGATGAGCAGTCAGCAAGGCTGTGACCTTTTGACCCCGGCAACAGTAATGCAACCCCTCCTCGCTTTGGTGACCATGTCCATGGTAACTCTTGCCTTGCCAACACTTACCATGACAACTACATCCATGCCAATCACTGCCTTGGTAGCTGCCAACGCTGCGATCACCATGAACACCAGACGCTTATGTGGCTTTGCTTTAGGAGATTAATGCAAGCTGAGATCAGATTGAACCCTTTACTCGTACAGTGGACAGAGAGAGAGAGAGAGAACAGTGTGACAGAGAGCAGAGGACAGGGAGAAAGAACAGAAATGGAGGGAACAGATCAAAGAGAGAAAACTGAGAAAGAAGAACGAGTTATAGAACAAAGAAAGATAAAATACATAGAATAGAAAGAGAGAGATGAAGTGGTTATTGATCAGTCACTCTTTAATTCTGGTCAGGACATAAAGGTGACCCACATCTACAGCGTCACTCAGAAGAGTGACTATAAATCTGTTAAAATACAAGTCTATTGTCAAAAAATAATTGGTGGAAAATAGAAAGTAAAGGTCTAGTTTGGGTGTAGTTAGGGTTGCTGTGTAGTTGTGGAAGGTGGCTTGTAAGTTTTGGCTACTTTTCACTTCTCCATGGCAACCGGAGGAAGTTGTAAGCATCAATAATAATAATAATAATAATGATGTAGATAACAATAACACTAATATTAGAGAAGATAAGAGATTATTTATAAAGGACAGGTTTCCCCAAACAGAGACACAGGACTGAAAAGAGTAAACCTTTAAAGGCTGCCAGACTCTCTGCCCACAGAGGACGAGATGATGGGATATGGGGTGAGCGACAGCGAGGCAAACAGCGATGTCTTGAGGGGACTAAGCATTCACAGGCTAACGTGAGAACTCTAATGGAATAAAAATACACTTCCAACAGTCCCTTACTGCACCACATGCCAGGCTCACTGTCAGTCATCCTGGAGGAATTAGGAATAAGCCCCGCTCCTTTGTGCCCACACATACACTTCTCCAGTCCCTGAGCTTTAGTGACAGTCACCCTGTGTTTGGCCCCTCCCACACAAAATGGCAGACCACTTCTCTCTTGTGATTGGCTCTGACATCTATTCCTCTCCTCTAATTGGTTTCATATATTGGGTTAAACTGCCCGTGTGGGTGAAGGGCTGCCATACGTGTGCGGAATCGCTGAGCATGCTGGGTAGAGGGTGTTTAGTCCGTTATGACATCAGGACTGCATGTTTCTCATTTATTCACCTGCCTGTGACCCTGCAATGCATGATGGGAGTAAATCAGCTCTTCACAGCAAATATACTGCACATGTGAGTATTGTGGGTTCGAACTATGCATCAGTGTAAATCCTGGACTGTGGTCTTTCCAGGGTGTGTTCCAGCCTTCGGCCCAGTGACTGCCACCCTGACCAGGAAGAAGCTCTGACAGAAGATGAATATGGCTGCATCCCAATTGTGTACTACCCAGTAATACTATAGAGCAGTGGTTCTCAAACTGTGGTACATGAAGCAGCAAGTGGTGGTACGCCAAGTGACCTTAAAAAAATTACAATTTAATTCAAAAATGAACTAATAACTGAAAATCTGAAACTGGAAGGAAGGAAAACATTAGAGTCCTAAAACACTGTTTAACAGCACTGTGCCTCCTTCAACTACAGTCTATTTACTGTTAACAAGTGCTGGGAGCCACTGGAAGCACCTGCTTCAAGCACTGAGCTGTTTTCACATATAGTCTATTAAAGCGCATATTAAAATCTTTCAAACTTTTTTTCTAAATGTTTATTTCCGCCAAAATTGTATATGTTCTCATAAATGTATAACTGTTTAAAACATTCAGTCTGAGCTTAATATTTCTATCTGCTCTATAATTTTTATTATTTTACAATAACTTTGTGTAATAGATGCAAATTACAAATATTCAAGCAACACATTCATAAGCTTTACAGGTGGTACAGGAGGCTTTGATTTGATAATAGGTGGTACTTGGTCTAAAAAGTTTGAGAACCACTGCTATAGAGTAAAGGTATTAACCTTAATGGTTTGAGTTTGGGCTCCTACACAAAATGTTAGAATATCATGAAAAAGTTGATTTATTTCAGTAAATCCTTTTGAAAATAGAAACTTGTATATTATACTCATTCATTACACACAGACTGATATATTTCAATTGTTTATTTCTTTTAATTTGATGATTATAACTGACAACTAATGAAAACCCCGAATTCAGTATCTCAGAAAATTAGAATATTGTGAAAAGGTTCAACATTGAAGACACCTGGTGCCACACTCTAATCAGCGAATTAACTCAAAACACCTGCAAAGGCCTTTAAATGGTCTCTCAGTCTAGTTCTGTAGGCTCCACAATCATGGGGAAGACTGCTGACTTGACAGTTGTCCAAAAGACAACCATTGACACCTTACACAAGCAGAGCAAGACACAAAAGGTCATTGTATAGAGGCTGGCTGTTCACAGAGCTCTGTGTCCAAGCTCATTAATAGAGAGGCAAAGGGAAGGAAAAGATGTAGTAGAAAAAAGTGTACAATCAATAGGGATAACCGCACCCTGTGGAGGATTATGAAACAAAACCCATTCAAAAATGTGGGGGAGATTCACAAAGACTGGACTGCAGCTGGAGTCAGTGCTTCAAGAACCACCACCACACAGACGTACGTAAGACATGGGTTTCAGCGTCGCATTCATTGTGTCGAGCCACTCTTGAACAAGAGACAGTGTCAGAAGTGTCTCACTTCCAAAAAGAACTGGACTGCTGCTGAGTGGTCCAAGTTACTTTCTCTGATGAAAGTAAATTTTGCATTTCTTTGGAAATCAAGGTCCCAGAGTCTGAAGGAAGAGAGGAAAGGCACAGAATCCACATTGTTTGAGGTCCAGTGTAAAGTTTCCACAGTCAGTGATGGTTTGGGGTGCCATGTCATCTGCTGGTGTTGGTCCTCTGTGTTTTCTGAAGTCCAAGGTCAACGCAGCCATCGACCAGGAAGTTTTAGAGCACTTCATGCTTCCTGCTGCTGACCAACTTTATGGAGATAAAGGTTTCATTTTCCAACAGGTCTTGGCACCTGTATGCTGTGTCAAAGCTACCATTCCCTGGTTTAAGGATCATGGTCTCCCTGTTCTTAATTGGTCAGCAAACTCACCTGACCTTAACCCCCTAGAAAATCTATGGGGTATTATGAAGAGGAAGATGTAATATTCCAGACCCAACAATGCAGAAGAGCTGAAGGCCACTATCAGAGCAACCTGGGCTCTCATATAACACCTGAGCAGTGCCACAGACTTATCGACTCCACGCCACGCTGCATTGCTGCAGTAATTCAGGCAAAAGGAGCCCCAACTAAGTACTGTACAGTGAGTACTGTGAGTGCTGTACATGCGCATACTTTTCATGTTCATACTTTTCAGTTGGCCAGTGTTTCTAAAAATCCTTTTTTTGTATTGGTCTTAAGAAATATTCTAATTTTCTGAGATACTGAATTTGGGGTTTTCATTAGTTGTCAGTTATAATCATCAAATTAAAAGAAATAAAAACTTGAAATATATCAGTCTGTGTGTAATGAATGAGTATAATATACAAGTTTCACTTTTTGAATGGAATTACTGAAATAAATCAACTTTTTCATGATATTCTAATTTTATGACCAACACCTGTACACTATTGAACATGATGAACAATTGCTATGAAAAAATAACAATCACACTAAGCTGCAGCTGCAATGCTGTCCGCCATTTTGTTCAAAGCCTAAAACTCTAATATCTCCCTCCACACTGCATTGTGCAGAGTATAGGTCTTAAAAACCAGTTTCTGCCTTAAAGTAGTGCACTGTATGTCAAGTAATAAAACAATTTATATTCAATATGAGCTTCACATCCCTCTAACATTTAGGGGACTGCCTGCATGCAGTAGTGTTAGTTTATAATCTGTGAAGTGCACTATGTAGGGAGTATGGTTATACACAATTGGGACGCAGCCCTTGTCTTGTTTAGTCTCAGCTCAGAGGTTAGTGACCTGTGGCCTTCTGCAGCCAGACTGAGTTTAAACTCTATTAGAGTCATGTCCACTGAGGATAAATGTTTCTCTCAGCATTTGTTTATGTTTGATGTAAATTTTAGTGTCCTGCACACAGCATGAAAGACCCAGGTGGGTAAGACAGGCCTCGAGTGTTTGTCCTTTACAGAGAATGTTCTGAGATTGTTAGCTGAGTTTACACAGACTTACTGATGTCTTCAGGGTCTGTCTCTGAAACGTGGGAGAATAGGACAAACATAAACCAACAACACAAATTAAAAAATCACAGCTTCTCAGAAATATAACATTATTTACTAAACACCCCAGCCCCCTGAAGAGAAATCACAGGCTTTATTTAGTTCTGCCCTCTGGGGCCTGATGGCTTTACCCCTCTGGGTCTGTGGGCTTTACCCCTCTGGGGTATGAGAGTTTTACCCTTCTGTGTCTGATGGCTGTACCCATCTGTGTCTGTGAGCTTTACCCCTCTAGGGTATGAGGGTTTTACCCCTCTTGGTCTGAGGACTTTTTGGCTACAGTTCTGACCAAGTCCAGTTCTTTAATCTCATTCCTGAATGAACCCTTGGTTAATTAAACATTAATAACTACACCAACTATGCCCCTCCCCCAGTCTTCCAGGAAGCTGATGATTTATTTACTGCACTGTGCACAGCTGGATCCACTGGAGATTTCAGTGTTTACAGTGTTCTATTTTCTACAGACATGACCCACGTTTTCAGACTCGTGCCTTCACTTTCCAGGAGTTCTGCTGGAGAAGCCAGCGAACACCTTCTGGTTCCAGTTCTCTGCACTGTATACAGGTTCTGGGACATTCTCCTCTTTAGCAGAATTTAAGTTCTGTTCTCTGGGTTCTCTGTGAAATCAGGGTGGAAAGGTGTAAGTCTGGGTTCTGTAAGCGCAGATGTGGAGAGAAGGCCACAGGTCTGCCCTAGTTTATAACTAGAGAGGGTTGAGATTACCCGAGGATCCTATGCTAGTGGAGTGCCGTATATTTGCTGGTGTTGAATTACATACCGTCGTCATTTTAACAGAAAGGAAATAAACTGAGTTACCCAGCAGCCCTGTCAATGACATATTTTACATTTTACACCTCAGAACACTCCACGGGCTCAGGATCAAACACCAACAACAACCAGCAGATTCAGAGCCAAACTCTCCACCATTCCCAGATTTAGAGATGGACTGGGTTTGCTCCCAGCAGCGAGTGATGTCTGTGTTTTTGTTAAAGCACTTGTGCATCTGGAGTGTTCTGGTGTAAACTGTTCGGCCTGAGACCTCTCCCTGTTGGAATGCTGATTTCTGTCTGATAGTCGAGGAAAGGTTCTGGATCCTGCCTGATCCAGCTTGCTTAATCCAGACTCCAGAAAAGCTGCACTTTATATTTTAACCAATTATTTAACTACAGGCCTCTGAAGTCCCGTGGTCCTTCTGTAGTGGACATCACGTCCATATAAGGACTCCTGGTCCTGAGCTGGATGCCCATATAATGAGTTGTGGGTGTGGTTGTATTTCTCTGTGACAGAAATGGGGGGTGGGTGGTTGTTTGTGCTGCGAGAACTTTCAGAATTGTATATGGTGCATTTAATAAGCTGGTGATTCAGTGTGTTGTTAGCTTGCAGCATACAGCATTATTAATGTGGAGCTCCTTAATTAATGTCTGCCTTATACTACAGGATTTTAAATATCCTGACCAATGTTGAAAACGTCAGACACCCCAAACATAAAAACATTTTTCACTTGTGCTTGATCGTTGTTAGTCCTCACTACGTGATCCACCCTTAATGAACCACCACACACTTTCTGATCAAATACACTGACAGAAAAGCTCCGCTACACAAAACTTCGTGGGAGTTTCTCCCATAATGCTACATCCCAACATCAGGCGGGAGTTTTTCACACACTAGGGCTCTGTCCGAAACAAAAGCAGCAGGTGCTTTGCGCTCTTGTTGCCTTAGAAGGCAGCATTTTGAAATGAAGGTGTTAGTAACATTAGAGTATTCAGTATTTAAGCACAATGCCAGGGCACTTTTACACTACTGCCCCTCGCCAGAATAATTACAGCTGTGAAGATATCGGAGCAAAACAGGCAGTAATTTAGCTTTAAATACAGACATGACACTGTACCTTCCACCCTCAAAATACTTCCTGAGTTGACAGCCCCCTGGTCATTTCAGCCACAGCCTGGATGTAAACAAACATGGTGGATGGCAGTGAAATAATCCCAGCTCGACTGGCATTGGTTTATCATCTTTAAGGCATGACGTCAATGTGGCGTTTCACACCCCTCACACTACAGGATTCTGAGTCGTGAACATTTCATATTTACGATTCATAATCTGGGTGGCCTCGACTGCACTGAGAGAAGATTGGAGGAGTAAAAATTGTATTACAGATTCCCCACACTACAGGATAATCTAAGAAAGTAATCGGTTATGATCTCCCTAAAACCAGGAAACCTCTTGTGATCGTTGGATGACTAAATCGTCCTCAAAATAAGCTCGATTATCCTGTAGTGTGGGCAAGTTGACGTTTAGTTAGTGCTAGAAACTTTGGATAAATACCGCATACAGGACAGTTTCCGGTTCATGTCTGCCACAGAGAGAAGTAGGAACTCCATATGTGGGCATCCAGCTCAGAGCAGGAAGTCCTTATATGGTCATGATGCTCCCAGTGGAGCAGTGGATGTGTATAAGAGCAGTGATGACTATTCATGTTCTCCTGATGCTCCACCCAGTGTGGGTGGTTCTGGCTGTGTTACCATGGTTACCTGTTTCTGCCAGAGCCGCGCAGACACGCTAACTTTACCCTCATCCTGGTAAGGTCAGGTAGCACTGCCAGGTCAAAAGGTCAAAGGTAAAACCATTGCTAGTGATGCCTGCCTCCTCTTCCTCCTTTTTCCTCGCTACCTCGCTCTGCCTGTGTCTTTCTCTCTTTCTCTCTCTCTCTCTCTCTCTCTCTCTCTCTCTCTCTCTCTCTCTCTTGCTTTTCCTGTCTCTCTCTTTCTGTCTCTCTCTGTAACGATGAGAACCAGAGCAGGTGATCGCTTTGGTTGTAGATCTTAGAGACTTAGAAAAGAAAGAAAATTAGATGTTAAGTTTTAATAACATAAGATAACATAATGCTGCAATGTTATTTATGTTATTTCCCTCGTGAAGAACTCCTGTAAACCTTGCAGTATTGAAACTCAGTGAACAAGGCATCTTAGACAAGCTGAAAAACAAGTGGTGGTACGATAAAGGGGAATGTGGGACCAAGGATTCCGGAAGTAAGGTCAGTTTCCAGAGCCACACGCACCTCAAATCACTTGCACACACATAGCACCACCTTAAACTCCACCTTAACAAATCTGACCAGCTGCCTCCAGCACTGTAGGAGACCACAGCGCCTCCTAGAGTACTGGCCCCTAATATTTCCCTCAGCTCACACACGTAGCACATCGGCAGTAGTGACTAACGTTTACACAGCGCAGTATTAATGTATTCCAGTGTGACACTAATATAGAGTTGAGGTTCATTTTTTTTTTCTTGCACTGTGATAGAGTTATAATTTTTATGGATGATCCCATCCATAAAACTCATAACTCTGCTGCCTTGGCAACCGCCCTGAAAAACCATTTCCATGTTCCGGTGTGCGTCCAATTTGCATGTGTGGCCTGTGTGTATTGCATTCACTGATGTTGTGCACTGTGGTACGTAAACGCTACTTCAGGCTACGCCCCGTCCTGGGCATTGCCACAGGTCACTGTGCAGGACAGTGTTGCCGTGGTGATGCCGCGGAGCGGGAGATGTCGAGGTGTGACAGTGGTAGTTTCACACGTGACAACTTTAGGGAAGTGATAGACCGGGGGTTTAAATTTGTGAGATCACAACCAAATTCTAAAGACAAGCAGCCTGGCAATGCCGCTACTGATCTAACAATATCTGTATCCATGACAACTGAATGCGGCAACAGCCTTGCTGTGGCCACCTCCGTTGCTTCGGCGACGCTCTCACAAGGTTAAAGATGTGAATGGTCTCATGCTGAACGAACATGTTTGTGTGTGCTTGTGAGGCAGGTTGCCATGGCAGCAGAATGGCAGGATTGAGTGTGTGTGTGTGTTGAGGCTTGTCTTAGTGTTTGAAATGTGACGCTGGTCCTCAGCTGAACATGCTGGTGTCCTTCAGTGAGTTTTGAAAGCTGTGAAGTTTGCAGAAGTAGTTCAGAGAGGGGAATTGCCATAATAACATTAAACAAATAACCCATTCCTCACCTGCACTAACCCTGCCCCCCCAGCATCGCGGACCACCCACAACAATGGACAACTTCACTGGACAGCTTTACCACACAACAATACGACTCAGTGGCTCAGTCTTGGCTCCACACTGCTCCTGTGTCTATGTGTTTGTTTGTGTGTGTGTGTGTGTGTATGTGATGTGTATGGGATGAAAGAGCTATCGAACCCTTCCACCTCTGAGCCAATGTGAACAGTTAAGACAGAGATCCTCCAACACACAACATCAGTCAAGTCTGTAAACTCAGGAATATTGCTCTCCGGACCTGAGTCAATGCTCTCCGGACCTGTCAACACTGGACCTAGACCAGTCCAAACCTGATCCCTACTACACATTTCTTATTTTTCCCCCTCCCACTTGTTTTGGAGTGTCCTCTTGCCCCTTGGAGCAAAGTTACAGAGTGGTAAAAGAGTGGCTAAAATCTCCCCCTGCAAAACCGGACAACCCTCCAAGACCCTGACACGTCACCAGAACACAAAAAAAAAAGAGCAGCGCTTCATTCCCAGGTGACTAGTGGTGCTCTGAAGCAGCGCTTCCAATCTGCAGTGATATCAGAGGATCTACTGGACTTTCAGATTTAAAGTCCCACATTAAAGTTCCACATTAAATTTTATAATATCAGGTGCTAGATGTTTCTAAACTGTAAATGTACAGCTGACTACACAGGCATCAGCTACTACTGGTGATGTTTTTTGCTTGTTCTGAAGTAAAGGGCAATAATCCACTGAAGATTTCTTAAACTAAGATAATACTGTTTTAAGTGTGATCGTACTGTTTCAGGGAGATAATACTGACATTTGTGAGTTACATTGATTGTTGTGCTGCGTCTGGACGGTGATTCACAAGGCACAAGCAGTGTGACTCTGAAATAAATCAGTTTGAAGGGCCAGGTTGCACTTGACCACACCCTTCTATCCCAACAAGAACTGAGACCCCATCCCTCTGAAGGTGATGGATGTGGAGTTGGAGTTTCTCTGGTTTAACAATTCCTCTGTAAACGTCTGATGGGAAACGCCCTCCTTTCCATCCCTCAATCTCTCCTCATACCTCCAATGAGTGTTTGTGTGTGTGTATAATGGGGTGTCAGTGTGTGTGTATGATGGTGTGTGTGTGTGTGCATATGATGTTGCATGTATGATGGTGTGTGTGAATTACACTGTGTGTTTTTATGTGTGAGAGTGTGTATGATGGGGTGTATATGTGTCAGTGTGTGTGTATGACGGTGTGTGTGTGTGTGTATGAAAGTGAGTGAGTGTGTGTGTGCGTGTATGACTTTGTGTCTGTATGTATTCTACAGGATAAGACGAGTGCTCTGAGTCTCAGTAACGTGGCAGGGGTCTTCTACATCCTTGTGGGGGGTCTGGGGCTGGCGATGACGGTGGCTTTGGTGGAGTTTTGTTATAAATCTCGGCAGGAAACGAAGCAGCTGAAACTCGCTAAAAACGCCCAGAACTTCAAAGCTACAACTCCCAGTAATGCACAGAGCTTCACCACGTACCGTGAGGGCTACAACGTCTACGGTTCAGAGAGCGTCAAGATATAGCACACGGTACATAACCCTACAAGACCATTACACACATTGTCAACACACTGAGTAACCATAGCAACCACCTATAAACACATTAACACACTAGGTAACGTAGCAACCACTTACCAACCTGGGGTACCATAACAATCACCTAGAAATTACAAACATCTGAGTTACCATAGCAACCACCTAACAACACAGGGTTACCATAGAAACAACCTAGCATGTTCGATTCTTGCTGTAGTTGTTATTACTGTGTTAGTCAATCAATGCTGTTCTGGAGCTGGGTCAGAACTGATCACCAGCAAGTGATGCTGGTCAATGATTAAAGGCAGTGTTGTGTTGATCAGTGCTGAGGTGAATGTGTTGTGTTGCTGATGATTCACTGCAACTCTTTCCGTTTGTTTCCAGACCCAACTATTGATGTCACAATTCTTGGGGGACCGGATTCTCAGTTACTTTTAAATTATATTGGGACTCGCCTCTTTTGGAGAGTGGCTCCTCCCACCACCCTGCACTCCTCAACAAACACCTCAGCTTCTGCCTCTCTCACTCTGGTTCTGCTGTTACCGTAGCGACTGCACTCTCAGACTCGCAGTGCCTTACAAAACACCCTTCCAGCTTGCCAGGACATGCAAACATACAAACAAACAAGCAACATGCCAACCAACACAACACTCAAAGCACTCAGCACTCTAGAACAGTTCAGCTCCGAGAACAGTGATCCACTCTAGAGCAGTTCAGCTCTGAGAACAGTGATCCACTCTAGAACAGTTCAGCTCTGAGAACAGTGATCCACTCTAGAGCAGTTCAGCTCCGAGAAAAGTGATCCACTCTAGAACAGTTCAGCTCCGAGAAAAGTGATCCACTCTAGAATAGTTCAGCTCCTCCACAGTGATGCAGTCTAGAACCCATAACTCTAATCCAGACTGGTGTCTCTTGACCCGTTCCTGAGTGTTGTGTTGTGTTTAAGGAGGTTCTGACCCGCTTCTGGTCTCTAAATCAGGTCAGAATCAGCTCTAGTGTGAAATTGTAAACATGTTCAACAAAAACCCTTTATGTTCTACAACTGGCAGTTTAACTGCTTCTATGCAAAGATTAAAGCCAAGGCAGAACACTAAAAGAAGATCAAAAGCAATATCTCCCTCTAGTGGTCTTCTAGGTCCTGGCCCATTTAGGAGCGCTGCAGGTGTGTGAAGGAGGTCTACTCAGGTACAGACACAACCTGAAATGAACCAGAGGTTTAAACCAGTCCTGCATGATTTGTCAGTGTCCACCACACCATTTAGCTCCAGTGTCTCCGACAGGACACACCGGCTTGGGACCGCTGTCCATGCCCAGTTCACCCCGGGTCCAGAGTCCAGTCACAGTCCTTCATTCTCACAGAGATGGACAGAGGGTCCAGCATCGCAGGACATCCATAATGTTCATCTGTCTCTCTCTCTTTCTCTCTCTCTCTCTCTCTCTCTGCCTCTCTCATTCTTTTTCTCTCTCTGTCTCTCCTGCATGATGCTTGTGTTCTCTTTAGTTTTATTAAAGTTTATTAATAAAGTTAGACCAGAAAACGAAGCCCTGTCTCTGGAGTCTTTTCCCACAATCCACTAGGTGAGGTGTAAATACAGAGATGGACAGTGTTTCAGTGAGCGACAGAACATTGGAGAGTGTTGTGTAAATGGAACCTGATGTCCTCTAAAAGCCCCTCACAGAAAATGAGGACAGTAAACAGTGGGGGACAATGGACAGTGGATGTGATCAGAGCTGGAGTGACAGTGTAGAAGAAAGATCTCCTCTCGCTCAGAGATGGACACTGACTATCTGAAGGGGGCGCTGTTGGGGGCTCAAGGTTGACCCAAGTGGATCTACAGTGTCTACTGATGAAGGACTAGAGGACGACCAACACAGACCAACTGCAGCAACAGATGAGCTACTGTCTCTGACATCTACAATGTGGACCAACTAGGTAGGAGTGTCTAACAGAGTGGACAGTGAAAGGGCACAGGGTTTAAAAACTTCAGCAGCACTTCTGTGTCTGATCCACTCGTACCAGCACAACACACACTAACACACCACCGCCACATCAGTGTCACTGCAGCAATGAGACCTATCCACCACCCAAATTATACCTGCTCTGTGGGAGTCCCGACCACTGAAGAATAGTGGGAGGAATAGATGGACTACAGTCTGTAAGACTGTAAAACTGCAGTGACATGAGTGAGGGGAGAAAGAATTGTAGAAATAACTGGGACCCCGTGCTGTGATTTTGCCTGATAGAGTCCACTGTAGTGCTGTGATTGGCTGATAGAGTCCACTGTAGTGTGGTGAATGGCTGATAGCGTCCAGTATAATAAGCTGATTGGCTAATAGGGTCCAGTGTAGTGCTGTGATTGGCCAATGGAATCCAGGCTCCTGTGCTATTAGTCTTGTTCTGCTTGAACAGTGTACGCGCAGGGGGCGTGATCAGTGTAAAGTGGGCGTGTCCAGCATCTGCTGGTATTTTTTTGGGAGTTTATGAATATTCATTTCTCGGGGTGTTTTTCTGTGAAGTGCGCGCGGGGTGTTTCCCGCTCCTGATCTTTATTCCACGCGTGCTTGTAAGCGCCTTGTGCTCGCGGTTGCCTGGCAACGGGCGCGCGCTCGGCACTGCGCGCTCCTGACCTTGCGTCCGTGACCGCGCTGCGCGTTCCCGCAACGAAGAGACGCTTACGGCCGAGGAGAACCGCGGAAACAGAGAGAGAAAAGGAAAGATAGAGACGGACACAGAGAAAGAGAGAGAGAGAAAGATACAGGGAGACAGAGACAGGAGGAGCAGAGGGAGCGTGTGTGCGCGCGTACGGCGCGAGGCGGGGGCGGCGCTCAGGAGGATGAGATCAAAGATTCCGCGCACGCACGAGCGGACGGGACCGGAACGAAGGCGCGAGACACCGGCGCGGGAGGTCTGCAGGTGAGACCCAGAACCAGCGGTTTATATCCGCGCGAGGGGCGCGTGCACGCGGCGGAATTAACGCGCCTCAAAACGAGGGCGAAGCGCGCGCTGCCACCGAGATTACACCGCGCTCGTGCTTCTGGGCTTAGATCCTTACCGCCATTCCACATCGGGAGGGGGGGAGGGGGGGGTGCAGAGAAGGAGAGAGAGAGCGGGAGGACGACAGAGAGTCAAAGCAAAAAAGATGGATAGAGACAGATGTGGGTGGAAAGGAAACGAGAGAGATAGAGGTGCAGGAAAAGAAATGGAGAAGTGGAGAGAGGAGGCGTGATGGTGAGAGAAATGGAGAGGTGGAGAGAGGAGTGATGGAGAGATGGTGAGGGAGGTGGAGAGAGATAAGAGGGACGAGCTGAACTGAGAAGGGGAGAGAGAAAGAGAGAGAAGGTGATAGATGGAAAATGGAAGAAATCGAGGATACGAGAATTCAGAGCATGCATACCTTGAGAGAGAGATGAAAACACAAATGTGGAGAAACACTGAGTGAAATATTGTGTACTGAGTGTGTAGTGATTGCATATTGATTGTGTAGTGAGTGTGTACAGACTAGTGTGCAGTGTGTTTATTGAGTGTGTAGTGATTGTGTTTTGCATGTGTAGTGATAGGCTATTGAGTGTGTATAGTGTATTGAGTGTGTAGTTATAGTGTAGTGATTGTGTATTGATTATGTATTGAGTGTATACTTATAGTTTATTTAGTGTGTAGTGATAGTGTTGAGTGTGTAGTGATTGTGTATTGAATGTGCACTGAGTGTGTAGTGTGTAAGTAGGGTGCAGTGTCTCTCTCTCTCTCTCTCTCTTTCTCTATGTATGTGTGCTGGGTGATTATTATGGGCTATGTGAGGCTCAGTGTTAGAGATGAGACCCGTATGTGTTGTCATGGTGATTTAGCCATCTGTTGGTTTGCTTAAAATGTGTGAGAGTGAATAAATCTCTGTGTTAATGTGTGTGTGAGTATATGTGTGTAGTGTGTCTCTGTGTGTAGTGTTTGTGTGTAGTACTAATTGAGCCATAAGAGTTTGGAGGTGAGGGTGTAGCGTGTAAATGAAATGTGTATTACAGTTGGAGTGTGTGTGTGTGCGTGCATGCACATGGATTCTCCTCCGCATAGTTTATCATCCTTCACTGCACTACAGAAGAGGAAACACAGCAACATTGGTATTCACCACCATTCTCTCTCTCTCTCTCTCTCGCTCTCTCTCTTTGAAATACCTCTCTCACACTTTCTTTCTCACACAAACTATTTCTCTTTCTCTTTCAAATACATATAAAACAACTTAAACTCCACATTGATAGAGAGAAAGAAAAAGAGAGAGAGTGAAAGAAGCTAATACCCACCAATTAGCATGATGCTAACTGCAGGTAACCCCTGTGTGTCTGCAGCTGAGCAAAGCTGTATCTGCTCTGTAGGGACATTTTGTTAGAGTGTCTCTTGAACCTTCCTCAGGCGCTGATCCAAAGCAACTCCAAAACTTTCTTCTAGGCTTATCCATCTGGCCTACTGAAGTGTTGCCGCCCTCTGCTGGTTCGGAGGAGTCCTGACATGGTTATGGAACTGTGCTGTGGACGGGAAGGAATTCCGGGAAAAGTGTCCAGACAAGGATTTGCTGAACGCACTGTGGGTTTCGTGCTGTTTCAGCTGCTTGTAACTGGGGGATGACACACCCACACTGGTTAGAGCAGGAGCTACTGAAAATGCACACACTCTTTCTGTCACTCACACACACACACACACACACACACTGATCAAGAAGCTGTCTGAGATTGTCTGAGTGATACTGAAACTGCAGTCAAGACGGGTTCAGGAGAATGAGCTTCAGCAGCAGAGTGTGAGAGCTTGAATAATGTTCCTGACTCCTGTGTGTGTGTGTGTGTTATGTAGGGAAATAGTTGTTGCTACCGGACTGAGTGGGAGGACAGGAAACTGGGTCCGACAAAAATGGATCACTCCAAACCAAAATTATTTTCACCATAAGCGCTTCAGTTATTATATTTAATCCACACAAATGAATAATAATAAAAGATTATACCAAAAAGAAAACAATAGTAAAAAAATATGCATATATCAATATACACTGCAACTATTAAACTTGTTCAAAACCTACAGCCCCTAGACCTCTAGGACTGGTGTTTCCACTTTGAATTTCCCCCCTCCTAATGACTCTACTCATCTCTCTTTATAGGCTTTAGTCCCACCCCCTAATTAGCCTGAGCCTAAACCATTCTCACGACACATTGTTAGTTATCCGAGGGCCCTTCGGCATCTACAAAAAGGGAAGTTGGATGGACCACTTTTCCTTTGACCTCCCTACCTGAGAGACAAGCAATAACAGGTAAGTAGTTTTAAGTATCTTCACTTTTAACATGCTAACAGGGACGTTATCTACTATGTATTACAGATTAAGTGATGAGGCAGGCCTTGACCTAATCACAGTGTTTAATTGTGATTGTGTTTTGTTAGTAATTAGGGAGAAAGTTGTCAGTTTGTTTAACAGTGACCTCTGTAAAAGTTGCAATGGCTCAAGAAATGCTGACAAGTTTTGTAATGCTGTCCTCCAACTTTTTAATCAAAGTCTTTCAGTCAGACTGTAGCCAGAGGAGAAAACATCTAGAAAAACTATATACATCATATACGTCATATATGTCGTAAAGTCATTATGACGTAGTTAGAATAAAATCATAATATTTCAAAAATGTAAACTGTGGAGTAAGGTATGGCAATTTGTTCCATTTGCACATCTCCACTGAGTGTTACGGTACACGTTTGTTGTAAGTTTGGGAAAACTTACGGAAAAGTGCAAATATTGAATCTCCAAAAGAGCTGGATTGAAGTAGCTTTTAAACACGATCGTAGCAGGTGGCACTGTCTCTTGATCAATACGAGACACTGTGTATGGCGTCTCTCATGCAGCTGCGTGTTTACAGCGATTTGTCGCCTTACAGCCACAACCTCTCACATTAGATAGAAACAGCAAACCCGTCTTGTTAGTGGTGTGGGTTTGGGAGCCAGGACTCAGAGTAGAGAACCTAGACTAGACACTGACTGATGTATTGTCATTTTTGCCAATCAAATCAGGCTGTTGTTTGAAGACCCCTGGTGTAAGGGTTTGATCCTGGTGATGTCACAGCCACCTCCTGATGTCATCCTGGTGATGTCAAAACCTCTAGTGACAGTGATCTGTAACTTGGGATCCCTGAGAAAACACCATTTTTCCACCAAATGAAGTGGTTCCTGAAACAGTTCTGTTCAGGACTCTTGGAACCTTAGTTCTCTCCCATGAACTGCCCCCCTGTATTTCCACCAGTTTTGATGGGAACCAAGGATACATAATCAGCGGGGGTGCTGTTGGGACTGGGTTTCAACATTGCTGTGTCTGAATTCAGCACCAGAGCCGGATATAAACGGATAGAGTCAGGACAGGGATGAAGTGTTCGCAGGTATGCTGGCTGTGTTTGGCTGGGGCTCAGTCTGAGAGCTGGTGGAGTGAAACACTAATGCAGTAAATGAAGAGCGATCACAGCTTTAACTCCATTTCACTCTTTAATTTTGCATGAAGCATGTGGAATTTGAGTCTCGTTATTTACGAATAACATCGCCATGGTTTCAGCGCTCTGACTCCTCCAGGAATGAACCAAATCGAGAGAAATACAGGGAGGACACACATGTTAAAAGGGAGAGAGGGGACACTGAGACAAACTCTCAGTGTTATGAACGGATTCCTAAGCAGAGTTTGTTAAGAAGCTGCCTGTCGCTACAGAGCAACCTATGGGCTATAATATGTCCCTCCGTGTCTGTCTTTCCCGCTGTAATGTCAGCTCTGCTAATAGTCGGCCCCCTCCCTTCTTTACATTGATATGGTCTTATGTGGCATTCAGTCTGAGCACATGGAGCAGACGGTAAGCACTGTGGTGCTGTGGAGTTCCAGCTGCTAAGGCATGGCTCACTGCAATGGAGCAGTTGGGTATAAAAGTGAGTATTACCCTGGAGCTAGGAGCATGCCCTGGATGTAGGAGCAGGGAATAAATCCCTTTCCCACATGCACTGTCTCCTAGAATTGTTCCAGACTTTACCTGGAGGGGCTGTGTGTGCAAACACAAACGTCTGTAACATTGTCCTGGATTTTATTCTCCTCCCCGAACACAGTCCGGGTCACAAGTGACACCTTAGTGAACAGAGCCAGGAGTCTGGAGAATCACGCTGCATCTCCTGCACAAACGGCACAGACTCCACCCTCTGTCTGAGCTACACAGAACACTTGCAACTAGAGCATCTCCAACTGTTATACACTCTTCAATATAAAGGGGCTACTAAGGTTTCTTTGAGTAATGCAATAGAATAATCACATTTGGCTCTGAAAAAGAACCATGTTTGTTTACGAGATGTGTCTGGTCTCTGGTCTCTGTGGTGGTGACACAGGAGCACAAATCAGCTGATCACAGCACTGAGATCATTGCTCAGTCATCACACTGAACCAAACACAGCACCTGGTCAGCACTCTCAACTTCTCTGATCATCTGAGTAAACCTTAGGTGTTTGTTTGTTTGTTTGTTTGTTTGTTTAGGATTGTATGGAGTGCAATGGAGTTCATGCTGTGAAAAGACCCTTGAGCTTTACCTGCAGAATCCTCAACCAATGGCATTATCCATACAGAAACCACCTGGCTGAGGGGCGGAGCTTCACCTCTGTCTGAGTGTCCGTGTGTATGTGTGGAGTGTGTGTGAGTGTGTGTGCATGTGTGTGAGTCTGTGATGAGAGAGATCATGCAGCCCACACGGACAAGAGGTCACCTGTCACCCAGAACACGACCTCTGACCTCTGCCCTATGTTCGGTGTGGGTGGCGTGGTGCATCTCCATAGCAACGGCGCTGACCTATCAGCCGACGGTGAACACGGCGCTGGGACGGCTGCGGGGGATGCGGGTTGCTGTGGCGACTGAAGGGCTGGGACCCGTGGACCAATATCTGGGCGTCCCCTACGCAGCACCTCCCGTGGGAGAGAAACGCTTCATGCCCCCCGACGCCCCCTCAGCCTGGTCCGGAGTTCGGAATGCCACCAGATTCCCACCAGTTTGCCCACAGACGGTCAGAAACGCTGTTCCTGACATAATGATGCCCATCTGGGCCACGTATAACCTGGACACGGTGGCCATGTACCTTCAGGAACAGAGCGAGGACTGTCTTTACCTCAATATATATGTCCCCACACAGAGCGGTGAGTTCACACACAGTTAAATTCAGTTTCATTCAATTCAGTTTTATTATGTAGATATATCAAGATCTATCATTTGACAAACACATTACTAGGACAGCTTACTTCGTCTTCGAAATATTGCTAAATTAAGAAATGCATTAGCCCTTCATGACGCAGAAAAGTTAGTGCATGCTTTTATTACCTACAGGTTCGATTGCTGTATTGCCTATGCTCTGAATGTTCCAGCAAATAAAGTTAACTTCAGGTAGTTCAGAATGCTGCAGACAGGGTTCTAACAAAAACTAGAACATTTGATCATATCAGCCCAATTCTATCAGCATGGCACTGGCCTCCTATAAAATTTTGTATTGATTACAAATTTATTTTATTGACATGTAAAGTAATTGCATGCTGGTGCTGTTGCCCCACTGCTCACACATGATCACTCTGGTTTGCTGATGGTAGATAGTGGGGATGCCAGTGTTTCGGGGTGCCCTCTTGTCTGTGTTAAATGCTGGTCCTCTCCTTTTGGCTGTTGCTCGCCACACTCTGACAATAGTCATATTCTCTATAATCCATAAATACAAACTGAACTAATGCCACCTCAGTACTCCCTTTGAGTTAATGACTGCCCTCCTGTCCGGGTGACATTGAAGGAAGACTGTCTGCCGGAGGCTCCTGCTCACCTGCCTTGAGACTGGTTATCTGCCCTCCATTCCCATTATCTGCTTCCATCTATGGCCCCTGTTTGTCACCATGCAGCAGCTCCTGGATATTTGATGGGACTGATTCAGCACAGACCTTTACTAAATACCTCCACAGTCTATACAGACGGCAAGGCTGCTTCTATCTGCAGTTTTTTGCATCTTTTATATATTTTTGTATAATTAGTTTCACCAAAGGAAGGATGGGTCCCCCTTGTGAGCCCTGGTTTCTTCCAAGGTTTCTTCCTCCCGCTTTGAGGGAGTTTTTCTTGCCACTGGCACCTTTGGCTTGCTCACCTGAGGATAGTAATTTAAATTTTATTTTAATTCTCAACGTCTTTGTGACACCTTTGTGACACAAAGCTGCTTTGTGACACCATCAGTTTTTTAAAAGAAAGCGCTATACAAATAAAATTGACTTCACTTGACACACACACTACACATACAAACACACGCAACAGACATACACGCACACAGACATATACACATACGTATACATATAATAAACATGCATAAACTCATACACTAGTATGTGGAAAACATAAGGGGGTACCATCTTTCATTTTTTTAAATGCATATCTAGGAGGTTGCTCTGGTATCCCAGTTGGTTCCTATGATGATACTTGGTTATCACTATGTTATTCTCTGTGATGGCTAAGGTTTTCCAGGTGGTCACTAGTGTTTTGCTTGAAGGTTGGTATTGCATTCCAAGTGAATTTCTGTTTCTCTCTCTCTCTCTCTCTCTCTCTCTCTCTCTCTCTCCAGGCACTAAGAAACCAGGAGGTGATTCAGAAGATGATGGTATTTTCATCACTCTTCCTTTTATAAATTAAAAAAATTGTTAAATATTTATTTCTGATCCTTTCAGCGATCTGTAACTGGTGAAGTATGTTGTAAACTTGTATCAGAAGGAGGAATTAGTACAAGTGTGTAAACACCCTACCACAGAGCAGGTATGATTTGGGTGGTGGATCATTCTCAACACTGTGTTGTTGTGTGTTGTGTTGGTGCGAGTGGATGAGACTCAGTAGTGCTGCTGGAGTTTTTAAACCTGATGTCTACTCACTTTCCGCTCTGTTAGACACTCCAATTTCATTGGCCCACCTTGTAGATATAAAGTCAGAGACAGTAGCTGAACAGTTTGCGTTGTTTGTCCTCTAGTCCTTCATCAGTGGACACAGGACACACACTAACACACTACTGCCCTGTCAGTGTCACTGCAGCACTGAGAATGATCCACCAGGTCTTGTCTGCTCTGTGGGAATCCTGACCATTGATGAACAGGAGGAAAAGGGGAACAACGTATGAAGAGCAAAAGATAGACTGCAGTAAGTGTAGAACTACACTGAGTGACCAGAGTGGACATTGGAGCTGAGAGAGTGGACAGTGAGTGTAGAAATGATTAGATTAGATGCTTCTAATCCAGTAATGTTTCAGAGTGGACAGTCTGTCTCTCTTCAGTGCAGTGTCTGTCAGTCTAGAGCAGTACACTCTAGAATAGTGCAGTATTGAACAGTATTACCTGTGTGTGTGTGTGTGTGTGTGTGTGTGTGTGTGTGTGTATGTGTGTGTGTGTGTGTGTGTGTTTTTGCACTAAGGTTTGCGTGAGTCCCGGGAGGACCCCCGGCCGGTGATGTTGTTTATTCATGGCGGCTCATACATGGAGGGAACCGGAAACATTATGGATGGCAGCGTACTCGCCAGCTATGGCAATGTCATTGTCATCACACTCAACTACAGAGTGGGAATACTGGGTACACACACTCACACACACACATACACACTCTCACTATGGCAGTTTTGTCCTGGTCTAATGGAGACAGACAGTAGAAATATTAACCCTCTGGGTATTATTAGTATTAATAGTGTTATTGGTAGTGCCCCAGTTGCTGATTAATCCAGGACTCTGCCATATCAGGTGTGAACACATTCATTCATTCATTCATTCATTCATTCATTCATTCATTCATTCCTCCATCTTCTGTATGTGCTTCATCATGGTCGTGGTGACAGTGGGTCTGGAGGCCACCCGGACCACTCAAACCCTGGACAGGGCGGCAGGCCGGAGGTGGGATCAGTAATTCAGAATTTAGTAACCCAGTATGGAATTTACATTTTTTTCTTGAGATGTTTGAACTTCACATATGTCCAGCTTGTAAGCAACAGGCCTCCATTTACATACGGACAGTAATTACTATGGTTATTGGTTATTGGTGTTATGGTTATATTTCATTCAAAGTTATGTGGTTATTATGTTTGTTATAGTTACAAGGTTGTATTGGGTACATAGCTGTAATTGTTGTCATGGTTACGTGGTTAGTCTGATTTTTACTGTAATATGGCCATTATGGTTGTCATGGTTACATGGTTGATCTGTTTGTTATGGTAACATGGCTGTTATGGTTGTCACCATTACAAGTTTGAAAAGACTTGTGTGTGTTTTCTAGGATTCCTGAGTACCGGAGACCAAGCTGCTAAAGGGAATTACGGTCTACTAGATCAGATCCAGGCTCTGCGCTGGATCAGTAAAAATATCGGATATTTCGGAGGAGATCCGGGTCGAGTAACAGTGTTCGGATCTGGAATTGGAGCATCATGTGTCAGCCTCCTCACACTCTCCCACCACTCAGAGGGTAACACACTACACAAAATTACAAAAACATCCCTAAAAACACACAACATACAAAGGGACTAGGGAGTAGGGTACATTTCGAACACGGATGGGCACTCCACTTTTGGATCTTCTGGTTACCACGGTAATCTGTCCTGATGGTAACCATGGAAACCTTCTCCACTGCCTTCACTGCAGGAAGTGATGATCACAAAGCTCCTGCTGCTCTATTGATCACTGATCACAGTTTCTGATCAGATGTAATGATGAGAATGTTTCCTTCTTTTTCCTCTCCTCTCTCCTCCTCTCACTTCTATTAACAGCTCCCCTCCTATCTTCTCTTCTCTTCTCTTCTCTTCTCTTGTCTCCTCCCTTGTTCCTACAGCAGTACTGTATCAGGTTTAAATGGTAATTAAGCCACTGTCTTCACAGTGGGAGTGAATTACAATCAATTTACTAACAGACAAATACAGACACACACATGCATGCACACACGGACACACCTGTAAACACACTTTCTCACAATTAAACCATCAGGGGCTCGGTACTGATCCAGGGTTAAGCCTTGCCAAACAGTACAAGTGTTAGTAAATGAATAACGGCCCTGTACTGAGCCGGCATTGAGACGGTGGTTTATGGGTGGTCTCACTGTAACACTAAGACTGGTGGATTCACTACAAGAATGGTGGTCTCAGTGTAAAACTGTTGTCTCCCTTTAAATGCCCCTCTCTCCAGGTCTGTTCCACAGGGCAATCATCCAGAGCGGCTCGGCTCTCTCCAGTTGGTCGGTGAACTACCAGCCGGTGAAGTACACGCGCCTGCTGGCCGAGCGGGTCGGCTGCAACGTGCTGGACACACATGTGAGTCTCGAAGGGCATTGAACAGTGAAGGGTGTGTCCTGGAGTGTGTAGTGGAGTTTAACTGTGTGTGCATGTGTGTGTGTGTGTGTGAGAGTAGGACCTGGTGCTGTGTATGCAGAAGCGTAGTTACCGGGAGCTGGTGGAGCAGGATATCCAGCCAGCTCGCTTCCACATCGCATTCGGACCAGTCATCGATGGAGACTTGATCCCGGATGACCCAGAGGTTCTGATGGAGCAGGGGGAGTTCCTCAATTATGACATCATGCTGGGTGTCAACCAGGGGGAGGGGCTTCGTTTCGTGGAAGGTGTGGTGGAGCCAGAGGAGGGAGGAGTCTCAGGTTCAGACTTCGACTTTGCTGTGTCGGATTTCGTGGATGGACTGTATGGATACCCAGAGGGAAAGGACACGCTGCGGGAGACCATAAAGTTCATGTACACGGACTGGGCTGACCGGGACAACCCAGAGACCCGCCGCAAGACACTGGTCGCCATGTTCACCGACCATCAGTGGGTGGAGCCGGCGATGGTGACGGCCGATCTTCACGCCCGCTATGGATCGCCCACTTACTTCTACGCCTTCTACCACCACTGCCAGAGCCCCATGAAGCCTGCCTGGGCCGACTCTGCCCATGGGGACGAGATTCCCTATGTGTTCGGGGTTCCGCTCATTGGACCCACCGAGCTCTTCCCCTGCAACTTCTCACGTAACGACGTCATGCTCAGCGCTGTCGTCATGACCTATTGGACCAACTTCGCCAAGACAGGGTACGAGACGCACCCCTTTATTATTTCAACTACACCCAAGACTATGAGACATTCCCTTTATTACAGTCAGCTACACACAAGATATCAAGACATGCCCCTTTATTACAAACAGCTCCACCTAAGACAATGAGACACGCCCCTTTATTACAGTCAGCAAAACACAAAACCACGAGACACACCCCTTTATAATAACCCAGATAGCAGACACATTTGGGCCAAGTCTGTCTGTGTTGCTTGAGCCCGATGTCATGACCCAGGCTTGACATGGTTTATGGCATGTGTTGCGTGGGTCAGACATGTGTGGAATCTTACCCATTTAATGTGGAACTGCACGTAACTGCCATTAGAGAACTACAGATGGGGCACATTCGGGCCAAATAATCTTTGCTATCTGGGAATCAGCTGCACCCAACACCAGGTATGAGACATGCCCCTTTATTTGTGTCCACATGCATTTGTCTATTCACTGGGCAGCTCGTTCTGGGGCTGCGTGGCTGATACTGAATTAAGTCAGAGGATGAGTGAGAAGGCATAGAAAGAAATAGTAAAAATGAATAGGAAAGTGGGTGAGTGGGAGAAATGTAGGGAGAGAGGGAGAGGAAAAAGGGAGATAAAAGGAGGGCGAGGAATAGAAATGTAGTGTAGAAAGACAGATTGAAGGAAAAAAATAGAGAATAAGAGACAGAGAGATTAATTGAGGGAGGTTAGAGAGAGAGAGAGAGGAAGGGAGGGAGACAGTGTGAAAGTGAGGAAGTGGAGCAATTCATTTGTTGTGAGGTGAAACAGCGACCTCTAGTGCAGGCCGAGAGAACAGTTTTCCACATTTAGAGAAGATCCTGAACTCAGCCCTGTTTGTTTGTTGCTGCATGTTCTTTAATGTGGTCAAGGTTAAACCTATGAATCCTAGGTTTTAATGAAGTGTCTCTGTGTCTCTGTCTTCAGGGACCCCAACAAACCCGTCCCTCAGGACACCAAGTTCATCCACACCAAGGCGAACCGGTTTGAGGAGGTGTCCTGGTCCAAATATAGCCCCCATGACCAGCTGTACCTGCACATTGGGCTGAAACCCCGCGTACGGGACCACTACCGGGCCACCAAGGTGGCCTTCTGGAAACACCTGGTCCCCCACCTCTACAACCTGCATGACATGTTCCACTACACCTCCACTACCACCCGCGTGCCCCCGGCGCAGACCACACACAGCCCCCGCGGCTCCACCGCCCGGCCGCCGGGGGGCACAAAGTCCCGTACCCCTGGCAAGCGCCCACCCCAGTCTACGCCCCGCAGCGGACCTCTGGTCATCGCCAACCCACGAGACTATTCCACTGAGCTGAGTGTGACCATCGCTGTAGGGGCGTCGCTGCTGTTTCTCAACGTCTTGGCATTCGCTGCACTCTACTACCGCAAAGACAAGCGCAGTCGACAGGACACGCCCCCTCAGGCAGCACCTCCACGGCCCGCCCCGCCCAACGACCTCCCGTACCCGCCCTCCTCAGCTGGGGACAAGGGTGACGCATCACTGCGCGTGACGCCATCCTCCTCGCCACGCGACTACGCCCTGACTCTGCGCCGCTCTCCTGACGACGTTCCACTCATGACCCCCAACAGTGTAGCCATGACGCCCAACAGCGTTACTGTTACACCCAACACCATCACCATGTCACCTGGTTCCCTCATGGGCTATCCCAGCATGCACCCCTACAACACTTTCACCCACGGGTACAATAACACGGGTCTACCCCACTCACACTCCACCACCCGGGTATAACAGTGCCCCCCACCCCCGGCTGGTCTTACATACTCTCACTCCACATCCCGGGTGTAAGAGCGCCCCCGCTGTTCTCACACTCACACATTCTCATATAATAGCTCCAGTATATTGGGAGTATATATACACCAACCTACATCAGTCAAACCCAGACATCAGAGAAATCCAATAATAATCCTCCTCTGATCAATCGCTCATCCTCCACTCAAACTCCTTTCATACTTTACACATCCTCCTCTCATCCTCTATTTGTCCTCCACTCATCCTCCACTGCACCTCCTCTCATTCTCCTCTCATCCTTCACTCTTCTGCCTCTCCTCCTCTTCTTGTTTCTCCTCTCATCCTCTATTTGTCCTCCACTCATCCTCCTCTTTTCCACTCATCCTCCACAGCACCTCCTCTCACTCTCCTCTCATCCTCCACTCTTCTGCCTCTCCTCCTCTTCTTGTTCCTCCTCTCATCTTCTACTCCTCAGCCTCTCATTGTCCTCTCATCCATCTCATCTCCTTCACACAGCAAATTCTCCAGTGTTAAATCAACACTATTAGTGTTAACTTAGGACTGAGAGTGTTAAATTATTACACTAACAGTGTTGATTTAACACTGGAGAATTAGCTGTGCACTCCTCTTCCTCTCATCCTCCTCTCCTCCTCCACTCCTCCTCCTCTCCTTTTTTTTGCTTTCTTCCTCCACTCGCTCATCGTGGCTGCTGTCAGTGGGTCGAAGACTATTTTACACTCATCGCCTTGTTGTCCAATCATCTCCCAGCATTCCTTTCTGCTGTGTCCCAGTGGACCGTCCTCTCTGGAAATAAACACTGGACAGTGCAGATTATACGAGACTCCTGTACTGAACTGTGCCCCTGCTGGACTGAAGGGGCACTGTGACATGAACTCACCTTACAGATCTTCACTTTAAAGACAATCAGAGAAACACATGAACAGAACAGCTCCGATACTCTGCTCTGATGTGTAGTAATGAGACAGTAATAACAGGTGTATTAGCATTACCGGAACTCTGGGCTCTGCAGGCGTAGCGTTACCACAGAGGACGGGGCGGAGCAGGCGGACATTATTTTTCTGAAGGACTCCAGGGCTTTTCCTTCTCCGGCCGTTTGGAGAAACTGGATTCTCTGAACGAGCTGTGGACGGCGTATCTTCACTCAGTCACGTCTTTCTAAGTGTCTCCATCTTACTGACCAAGCTGGAGTTGGTTTCCAGTGTGAACTGTTCATTCCATCTTAAATTTAAGGTCGTTAGCTCAGTGTTCACAATGACCTTAGCACCCTGGCAACATGATTTGTGCCAGATTTCTATAATGTAAAATGTTTCTCATAACCAGCAAAATGATGTTACAATCCACCTTAAACTTAAGGTGGAATGGGTGAAACGTTGGGAGAGGAAGCCGACTCGAGCTCCGTGTGCTATTGGCTGATGTATATCTCTCTTTTCTGATCTGTCTTGAAGTTCCTGATGGGTTTTGAACGATAACTGTTTCAGTGTCTGATTGATTTTCTGCGTTTCCGTTGTGTGCCGTTTCTTTCCGTACGTTTTTCTGTAGCTTTGCTCCGTTGACCTCGCTTTTGTTTCTGATCAAATATGAATGTGTGAATATGTGATGATTATAGGGCTTTCCAGCAGAGAGAGTGAGTGTGCGTGTGTATGAGAGAAAGCGTTTATTATGTATTTACGGGATGATATGAAAGCGTTGCTGTAGTAACAGCCCCTCTGAGTGGTCTGTGTGTTAGCTACGCTAGTAGTGATGTCATCAGCTCAGTGCTGGCCCATCCCCCTCCCCCACTCATCAACACGGACGTTGCATTTGTGCCAAATTTCTAAAAAACTTTCTCATAACCAGCAGAAAGATTGTTACGCCTCAGTGTGACACCTGTAAATACCTACCGCTTTATACTACACTCTCTCTCTCTTGCTCTCTCTCTCTCTCTCTCTCTCTCTCTCTCTCTCTTTCTCATTGTCTTTTCCTATTGTTTCAGTCTCTTTATGTCTCATTTCTTTCTCTGCATTTTTCTCTTTCTTTTATCATTCTTTTACTCTATGCTCCCACCTTTATCCCCAAGTTCTTTTTTCTCCTTTTTTACTATCTCTCTCTCTCTCTCTTCTCTCTCTCTCTCTCTCTAAGCTTTTATCTGCCCCCTCTCATCCCCTTTTATACTCTGTAAACATGTCTATCCTCAGATTTGCAGTAAATATTCAGTTTGCTTACAGCTGCAGTCTTTTTCTTTCTCTGTGGCTCTGTGTGTGTGTGTGTGTGTGTGTGTGTGTGTGCGCGTGTGTGTGTGTGTGTGTGTGTGTGTGTGTGTGTGTGCGAGTTATTTTTATCTGAGTAGGTGGGAGAATGATGATAGAGCTGGAGCTGTTATAAAATGTTTACTACAGGCTGAACACTGTGTCTATTGTGTGTGTGTTTGTTTCTCCTCCCTCTCCCAGCTGTGTGACTTTGAGCTCAATGTGCCCTTGTTTTAGTCTCACTCCATGTGTGTCCATGTATACACATTACGTTGCTGCTGTAAATGATAGACAAGAAGCTAATAAAACAGCGGCAAATCAATAAATGTGGTTAGGAGGAGATGGAAACATAGAAGCAAACTATAAAGAAAGAGGGTTTAACGATGAGGGAATGAGTGGAATTAGGGAAGTAGGTTGTAAGGAATATGGAATGAGGGGAATAGGGTGTTGGGAATAGGGAATGAGGTGAGTAAGGGTTTGGGAATGAGAGGAGTATGGTTTAGGAATTTGGAAATATGTGTAATGGGGATTAGGGAAGGAGGGAAATAGGGTGTAGAGATTAGGGAATGAGGGAATGAGTGGAGTAGGGTGTAGGGATTACGGAATGAGTGGAGTAGGGTGTAGGGATTAGGAAATGAGGGGAGTAGGGTATAATGGTACAGATGAAGGGAAGAAGTGATCAGGGGGTCTAATCTATGGGCGGAAGAGTGGGAGCATGTCCTGCTCTCTGGTTCTACTCCAGGAAACACACCAGACTCAGCTCATCATCTCCAGAGGCTCCAGGAACTGGACCCAGAGCATCAGACGAAGAAAAACTTCCTGGTGCTGGGGCCAGGAGAATTCCAGTCTGACACACCTGGGATGGGGGCAGGATTTATACAAATAAACGTGTGAATGGTGGAGTATAATGGGACAGGGAGTAGGGCACTGTACCCAATGCTGGGGCTGGGAATACTGACACAGCTCGAATTGAGAATAATGATTTAACTGGGATTATAGATTAAGATGGGAATGGGAATTATTACACAGCTGGGATTGGGAATGATGACCTTTGGGATTAGGTGTATTGACACAGCTGGGATTGGGAATAATAACAGCAGGGATTATGGATTAAGATGGATTTAGAACATTTACACAGCAGGGATTATTAATATTGACACAGCTAGGATGTTGTGAACAAATTAAATTAACACCAAAACAAACTTCATGTAAAGGCCTGATGTTTTGGGCTGCACTGTGTCTTTAAGATCTGCCTCAGTGAAGTTTGTGTGTGTGTGTGTGTGTGTGTGTGTATGGACAGCAGTTCTGTTTATTGTTTGGGGACAAAGCGTGAGTGAGAACGTTAAAAGAGAAGTGAAAGCACATTTATCACCACATCAGACGCAGCCGAGCAGAAACCCCTCAGACCAAAACACTGCTCCATAACACACACACACACAGAAAAACACACAAACACACACAAACTCACACACACAAATACACACACACACACAGGCACTCACAGTCACACACATGGGTAAGTCAATCAATATTTATTTTATTCTCATCTATGTTTGTGTACAGTGTATGTTAATGTGTATGTAGTTTGTGTGTGTGTGTGTGTGTGTGTGTGTGTTTCTCTGTGCATGTATAGTGAGTGTGTATGTCTCTGTATGCTCAGTGTGTGTGCACAGTGTAGTGTGTGTGTATGTCTCTGTGTATATACAGTGTGTGTGTACAATGTACAATGTGTGTGTACAGTGTATGTGTGTGTGTGTGTGTGTGTGTGTGTGTGTGTATGTGTAGAGTGTGTATTATGTAAATTACAGTTGTAATTGATGTGAATACTGAGTTACTGTAAGGCACTGACCCACGAGTCAGGTCAGAATTGTTGAGCACCAGAGAATTGGACCAGTCCAGTTCTGAAAGTCTGGTTGGTTGTGTTCTAATATCAGTTGTAAATCAGTACCATCAGAACCTGATGGTCCTTTGAGGGTTTGGAGTGTTTGATGAAGTGTGTAGGGGTTCTTTGGAGAACCAGGACCTTCACTGATTCTGATTCTGACAGAAATAAAGTACTTAAAGTATTTTTAAATAAATGATTTTTAATAAAGATAATGTATGCTAATGCTAATGCTAGTAGCATTTATTCTAGCCTACCTACAACGGTGAGTAAAAATAGAAATGATGGGCTGTACATGTGATTCTGCTGTATTTGCATAAAAGTTGTGAATGCATAAACATGAATTGTACACAGTAAATTCACCAGTGTTAAATCAACACTGTTAGTGTTAACACTGAGAGTGTTAAATTATTACACTAACAGTGTTAATTTAACACTAATAGTGTTGATTTAACACTGGTGAATTTACTGTGTATTTCGGGTGTGTGAGTGTGTATATACAGTACTGTGCAGAAGTCTTAGGCACCTAAGATAATTATAAATAAACTAATGAACTAATAACTAATAACTAATAACTAATAAACTAATGCCTTCTCAGTGAGCATGGGGCTTGTATAAAGTTATATATTATCACAGTAAATACAAAATAATAATAATAGTAATATAAAACAAATAAGAAATATAAGATACATATTTTTTCTCTAAAGTAGTAGGTGAGAGTGAGTTTGAAGAACAATGTTCTGTTCAGATTCTCATTGATTGAATTTGTTAACTCAACAGCACACATTATTTAAAACCATCGTTTATTAACAAGTAAAACTAGGTACTGGATGATAACCTCAAATAATATGGACTCCACGAGGAGAGATTTGGACAAAGTTAAATCAACACATTCACACACAGAGGATCACACTGGAATAATGTGATTGGGTTTATTCTAATGTTGGGTGTTATTTGTTGTTTGTTTGTTTGTTTTTAGCAAATAAACACTTAATGCCCAGATCAATAGCAGCAGGTGGGGGGTGGGGGCAGGGAGGTGTTTGGAGGGTGTGTGTGTGTTGTAGTTCAGGTGTTTTTAGTTTATGCAGGGTATGTGATCATGTAATGTTTCTGTGTGTGTTCCCGTCTCACTGTCTGTGAGTGTCTCCATGAACTGAAATAAGAAAGGTTCTCTCTATATTTACATGACATTTGCATATATTTGCATACCCATATTACTGTGGTTCTGCACTGATGGGGTTGTGACCTCATTAGACCCCCTTCCTCAGACCTTAACTCCATCCTGACTCCAACCTCGCCTGACCCTGTGGTGCCAGTGTGAGCAGAGCTGACGTATTGGTGTGTGTGTGTGTATGTTTGTGTGTGTGTGGTGTACAGCTGTTCTTGGTGGTTTTGTTGAGGAGACACACTGACCTTCTTTGTATCAGCAACTGAAACAAAAGCTTTTGTGCATCACACACTGAGGCCTTTTTCTGACCACATGAGAAAACACACACACTGACTGGTGGGGGGAGTGGGCGCTGGAAAAGGGGGAGAGAGAGAGGACGAGAGGAGCGAGGGATGGAAAAAGTGGTGTACAGCTGAGTTATGAGTGAGTGGGCGAGTTTTCTCGTGTGAAGAGAGTTGTTCTTTCTTCTTGAGGTAGAACATCACCTTGAGGTTCTCGTACGCCACCGCTCTTTAAGAAGGACAGCACTTCGGAGAACTCCAACTTTCCAGATATTTTTTGGTCTGAAATTTTTGCTTTTCTAAATTTTGTTGTGTTCAGGACTTCATCTTATTTGAGTTTTCTTCCATTCTCCATGACTCTGTCTTTTCCAGACTGTCCTGGGACTGACGTTCCCTCTTTTCAAGATTGTTCTGGGTCTGGCTTTTCCTGTTTTCCAGGGATTGATTAGGTTGATTTTTCCTCACTTGGAGAACACTTTTGGCCTGAAATCTCCACAGACCCTTCAGCTGTTTTCACCATTGAGTCGGAGAAGTTCTCTGTGGTAGAGCGCGGTTCTGCGGGACTCTAGAACCTGAGCTGATCAGACCCTAGAACTGAGTTTTATCTGTGTGGAGTTGGAGAGGTTGTGCAGATGTTTCCAGTGAAGCAGCCGTGGCTCTGTAAAGCTCTAGGTGCACCATCGGCCTCCTCCAGTTTAGCTTCCTACCAACAGCACTAGCACTAGCATTAGCATTAGCATAACTCACACACTGACCCACTCACATCCTCTGCATTCTGGGACTTTGAGTCTTTCCAGATGCCAATGCTGAGCTTCCATTGGACGCTACTTTAGGTTTGGTTTTCGGTTGTTTTGATTTTTTGTGCTGATTTTGTTTATGGTTACAACTGTATTCTGATTAGCTGTCTGGCTGTGATTACCTCTGAGCTTTTGCTTATTTTGCTAACAGTTTAACATTGATATGAAGAGTTTGCTTGCCCTGTGCTGACCTTATTTATTTTGACATACGTTAAAACCTTTCTGTTCACTTTTTTGTGTGTTTGTGTGTGTGGTCTGTGTGCGTATAAACTTACTGCAGGTATGTAAATGTTTACAATGAGTCTGTTTTCTTTCGTAAACTTGTAAATTTGATTAGTGTCACTATTTAGCCTCATTAGCCTAACATTAATATCTTTGAGACTGACTGTATCAGACCTTATGACTCAGTGTAGCGCTGTAGTAAAATTATACTCAGTATTAATACTCTCTGCGTGTTTGCATGTAGCATAGCATGTAGCTAGCAGCGTGTGTGTGTACAGTGTATGCAGATGTGTGTGTGTGTGGTGTGTGCGGTGTGTGCAGTGTGTGTGTTGATCTGTTACTCTCCCGCAGGGTGTTATGACTGCTGCATTCGGTGCCTCGGTGCCGTGCCGTATGCTAGCCTAGCCGCTACACTGCTGTGCTATGTGGGTGTGGCGCTGTTTTGCGGTGGGGCTCACCAGGCGCTGACACACACTGACACACTGGTCCAAATTCACTTCACCCGCTCCCTGCAGGACTACCAGGGGCTCGCAGACTTGTGAGTGTGATACACAACACACAAAGCATTGAAAAACACACACTTTGGGTTTACTGTATTAACTACACCAAGAGTTACTCTAAAAAGCAGTTCTGTAAATTGCATTTGAAGGAACCTTTTATGCTCCATGGAGTGGGTAGCCCACATGTGGTCAGCCATGTTTAAAGTAGTAGTAGGTCATATTTTTACCTTAAAATTCCAGCTTCAAAATCATAGTGATGCTTCACTGATCTGTAATAGGGAGAATAGGGTCTCAGGTGCTGATACTCTGGGCTCAGCACTGCAGAACTTGCACTAGGTTTACACTCTTTATTTCAAGACAGTGTGGCCCAAGATAAAATATAAAAAATTCTGCCTAGTTTAGCTTAAACACATCCAGGCTACCAGATGTCGGTATTACAGCTGTAACATAATGAATAGTCAATGGAGAACAGGGCTGTGGCTTGTCTGCTTCATTTTCCAAAACCAGTCAAGAGGGAATGTGTGTGTGTTTCCAGTATTAAATATTTCCAGTATGTGATCTATGGCCTGGCGTCCTTCTTCTTCCTGTACGGAATCCTGTTGTTGGCTGAAGGGTTCTACACCACAAGTGCCGTCAAACAGACGTTTGGAGAGTTTCGCAGCACCCAGTGCAGCCGCTGCCTCAGTCTCACAGTGAGTCAAGGCCACCTGCACAGCTTGGGCATTAGCGCAGGGCATTCATCCAGCAGGCCACACAGATGTTTAGATCACCTGCCCACACACGACGTATGAAAATTAACTTAGTACGGAAATTTACACTGACAATGAAATTGTTCATTGTCCCTAATAAATGAATGAATAAATAAATAATAAATAAGGAAAGTAGCAATGTTAATATGGAGCTCTATATTAAAACAATGATTCAGAGCAGTGTTAGCTTGGAGCATGTAAGTGTGTAAATGTGTAGGTGTGTGGGCGAAGCCTAAGGGTACAGGTGTGCAGTTGGTTTGTGGGCAGGGCCAGGGGTACAGGTGTGTGTGGGGGGCATGGGGGAACAGGTGTGCAGGTGTGTGGGCAGGTCCTGGAGAATACAGGTGTGCAGGTGTGTGGGCAGGTCCTGGAGAATACAGATGTGCAGGTGTGTGGGAGGGGCCTGGGGGAGTAGAGGTGTACAGGTGTATGTGTGTGGGGCCTGAGGGTACAGGTGTGCAGTGTTGGAATAATAAATGTCCTTCTGTGTCCCTCTGCAGTTCATCATCGTGACCTTCACACTGGCCATCATCTGGCTGGTGGTATTTGCATTCTCAGCGATCCCGGTCTACTTCCTGTACAACATGGCCGATGCGTGTCATTACGTCAACATCAAGGCAGAGACGACAGTGAGCCTCACCCAGTTTGGCTGGGTCTGCATGGACGCTCGGCAGTACGGTAAGCCCCAGTTTATCTGTGTCACGCACTAACCACGACTCGTGGAGACACCGCCCTATCCTTTTCCACTGCATAGTCCCTAGTCTACTGGACTCTAATTGATTTTTCTGCTTCTCTATCAGGTAAATTTGGTCCTGTTCCTGGAACTGGGTGTTTTTTTATTTCCAGGTGAACTGAGTAGGAACTAAACCATAATGTGTAAATCTGACTGGAGTCATCACTTTACGGCAATCTAGGGTGCAGTAGCCCATTAGAGTTCAACAGAGTTAGAGTCCAGTAGATCCAGTAGAGTCTGGTAGTGTCGAATAGTGTCCAATAGTGTCTGGTAGAGTCCAGTACGAGTTCTGTAGAATCCAGCAGTGTCCAGCAGAGTTTGGTAGAGACCAGTAGGATCCAGTAGAGTCCAGTAATGTTCAGGTGTAAAACAAAGTCCAGTACAAAGCAGTGAAATCTGACTTCCAGATCGCCCTACTTCGCCCGCTCTTCCACTCTTATTACGCTCGCTCTAGCTACCAAATTCAAATTTTTTTTGTACTCCTCCAAGCATGTTGAACTGATTTTTACAGCATGTGTCTTGTGTGTTTAGGACTGCTTCACTGGAATTCTGTACCTGGTAAAGTGTGTGGAACGGCCATGACCAACATTTGCAAAACACCAGAGGTATGCACACAC
>NC_089801.1:39807512-39920012 GCF_029633855.1 Hoplias malabaricus | reverse complement strand
CAGTTAATTAACAAACAAACAAACAAATAAACAAACAGAAATCCGCTCAGTGACTCCCCCACACTGCGGGGCGAGCTGATTGGTTTAGGCTGTGGTCATGGGGGCGTGACCTCGTTTTAAGGGCGGAGCTACTCTTCGTTTTCCTCTGCTTTTCCCCTGCTCGCTCTCTTTCATCTTCTCTACATTCTCCCAGACCCAAAGTAACCTCTCACTCTCCTTCCCTCTAACCCCTATTTTTCTCTATTATAATTCCTCACTCACTCGTTCTCTTCTATCCTTATTTTTCCTTTATCTATGCATCTATAAACTTACATTTTCTTACTCCTGTCATATGCTGTTTCCCTACTCTGCATTTTTTTAGAAAGTGCTGATGCGTTAACACAGCGTCTGAATTAAACAGAAGTGAAACATTTAAATCTGCTCTAACACTGATGTGTGTGTGTGTGTGTGTGTGTGTGTGTGTGTGTGTGTTTATATATATATGTATGCGTGTTTGGAGAATCTCTTCAGCAATGGTGCTAGAAAAAAAACCTAAATAAAACAAAAGAAACTAAACGGAGGTGTAGCTTCGGCGCTGGGGCGGAGCGAAGGTGATGATGATGATGATGAAGTGTGTATTTGTGGCTTCTTCATAATCTCTCAAAATTAAACTAATGTCCTTTAATCAAACTTTAGTGTGGACTGTTTTATTTCGCAAATTCATTCAACAATCAGCGCACGTCACCAGTCGATCAGCACTCAGCGCCACTCTTTCACAGTGACGACTGCTTTTGGCGCCCCCTGGTGTTATTGCCAAGTGTCTATAGTCTGAGATTTTCGCAAACACACACACACACACACATTCTTCTGTAGTTCCTTGTTTTAATTGAGTTTGTGGGGCTGTGTTACATTTTAACAGCTTAGGGACAGTGATATGAGTTTAAAAGCATTTTGGAGAAGAAAGATGAAACCCATCACCTAATACACACAGCTGGAAGCTGATTGGCTGCTGGAAGCTGACTGTGTTTAGCGCTGTAAGAGCCGCAGGTGGAGAGAGTGTTCAGGTCTGAAGAGAGATTTGAGTGGGGTCTCCTGTCACAGCTTTTGGGGTGGGGGCAGCTAATGGCTCCCATTTTCTCTGTAACTTTTCATTACATTTTCGTATTTCTTATATCTGGTCGTCATGACAACAGAGATTAGATGTAACTGGTCAAGATGGTGGACAAGTGAGTGTGATGCATTGTCAGGGAGAGGAGGCGGTTGTCAGAGGGAGGAAGCTATTGGCGGGGGAAGGAGGCTGTTGTTATGAAGAGACAGTTGTTGTCAGGGAAAGGAAGTTGTTGTTATGGAGAGGCAGTGGTTGTCAGGGAGAAGAGGCTGTTGTCATTGAAAGGAGGTGGTGGTTAGGGGTAGAGGCTGTTGTCATGGAGAGGAGGTGGTTGTCAGGGAGAGGATGCTGTTTTTATGGAGAGGCAATGGTTGTGAGGGAGAGTAGGTGGTTGTCTGAGGGAGGAGTCTGTTGTTATGAAGAGGAGCCTGTAGTGATGGAGAGGAGGCTGTTGTCATGGACAGGAGTTGGTTGTCATGGGGAGGAGCCTGTTGTCATGGGGATGAGGCAGGTTTCAGGGGGAGGAGGCAGTTCTCAGGGAGAGGAGGTGGCTGTTAGGGGAGGAGCCAGTTGTCATGGTGATAAGTTTTCTCATAACAGGCCTCACACAGGACTCTCCCTTTGCTGTGGAATATGGGGAACAGCAGGTCTCCCAGCAGCTTACTGCACGTATTACACTGTAAACACATAAACACACAACTATGAAAATGACACACACATAAACACAACACACGTACAAACACGGTCTCAGTTGAGTTGATACCTTGAAACACTCTGGGTGGCAGCAGATGGAAGGAGTGTTGAGGGTAATTTTCACATTTCCATCAACAGCTTCATCACAGAACGAACACAGCACCTTTCCATGAGCACTGGGTTGGGGGGTTAGAGAGAGAGAAATCAATTTAATAGTTTTTCAATGGTTCCAGCTGTGGCCAACAGAGGGCCGCACCAGCACGCGTCACACGTATTTACCACTAACAGACCATATGAATATCCAGACTCACCTGTTTTGAGATTTGCTGACTCCTCCAGTTGGTTTTCCTTCAGAAGCAGATGGTCCTGATCCAGTCTGCGGTTCTGCTCTCAGTTCTGAGACAGGTGTGCACACCTGAGGACGCAACTCTGCTGCAGGTTTTTCCTGGTTAATTGCAGGTGTTTCTACTTCAGGTGCCTTCGATGCAGGTGAAGGTGGAGATGTTCTTGCCACAGGTGTTTCTACAACAGCTTCTTTAATAGCAGGTGAACTCACAGGTATTTTTTCCTCAGGTACTCTAGGTGTTTTTACTTCAGGTATCTTAGTTGCAGCTATCTCTGCCACAGGTGATTTAACTTCTGGTGTCCTTGTTGCAGGTGTTTCCACTGCAGATGCGTGTGTTGCAGGTGTTTGCACCCCAGGTGTTTTTGTCACAGGAGACTCTATTGCAGACATTGTTAATTCAGATGACTTCGCTGCAGGTGCTTTAACATCAAAAGGTTGTGTTGCAGGTGTTTCTTGTACAGGTGTACCTGCTGCAGGTTTTTCCATTACAGCTGCACCTTCTGCAGATGTTTTTACAGTTGTACCTGCTGCAGGTGCTTCTTTTACAGGTGTAACTGCTGCAGGTGTTTCTTTTACAGGTGTAACTGCTGCAGGGGGATCTTTATAAGGTGTAACTACTGCAGGTGTGTCCTTTACAGTTGTAAGTGCTGCGGGTGTTTCTTCAAAAGGTGTAACTGCTGCAGGCGTTTCTTTGACATGTGTACCTCCTGCAGGTGATTCCTTTTCCGTTATAATTGCTGCAGGTGTTTCTTTTACGGGTATAACTGCTGCAGGTGTTTCTTTTACAGGTGTAACTGCTGCAGGTGTTTCTTTAACAAGTGTAACTGCTGCAGGTAATTCTTTTACAGGTGTAACTGCTGCAGTTGTTTCTGTTACTGTTGTAACTGCTGCAGGAGCTTCTTTTACAGGTGTAACTGCTGCAGGTGTTTCTCTATAAGGTGTACCCACTGACGGTTTTTCTTTTACATTTGTAACTGCTGCAGGTGTTTTTTTTACAGGTATAAATGCTGCAGGTTTTTCTTTTACAGGTGTAACTGCTGCAGGTGTTTCCTTTACAGGTGTAAATGCTGCAGCTGTTTCCTTTAAAGGTGTAATTGCTGCAGGTGTTTCTTTTACAGGTGTAACTGCTGCAGGTGTGTCCTTTACAGGTGTAACTGCTGCAGGTGTTTCTTTTACAGATGTAACTGCTGCAGGTGTGTCCTTTACAGGTGTAACTGCTGCAGGTGTTTCTTTTACAGGTGTAACTGCTGCAGGTGTGTCCTTTACAGGTGTAACTGCTGCAGCTGTTTCCTTTACAGGTGTAATTGCTGCAGGTGTTTCTTTTACAGGTGTAACTGCTGCAGGTGTTTCTTTTACAGGTGTAACTGCTGCAGGTGTGTCCTTTACAGGTGTAACTGCTGCAGCTGTTTCCTTTACAGGTGTAATTGCTGCAGGTGTTTCTTTTACAGATGTAACTGCTGCAGGTGTGTCCTTTACAGGTGTAACTGCTGCAGGTGTTTCTTTTACAGGTGTAACTGCTGCAGGTGTGTCCTTTACAGGTGTAAATGTTGCAGGTGTTTCTTTTACAGGTGTAACTGCTGCAGGTGTGTCCTTTACAGGTGTAACTGCTGCAGGTGTTTCTTTTACAGGTGTGATTGCTGCAGGTGTGTCCTTTACAGGTGAATTCTTTGGCTCAACAGGTGATATAACTGCAGTAGTGTTTGTAGGTTCAGGCCTAAAATAGACACACACACACACACATGCATATACTTTGTGTAAAATTATGAAATTAACATTAGTAGTTTACTAATTAACAGCATAGATCAAACTTACTCAAACTTCTTCAGTGCTGAGAACACATAGGAGCGAGTGGCTCTACCATGAACACCTGAGGAAGTGGGCTTGATCTGTGGATTGGTGGGGCTCTGAATGGTGGGGTTTAGAGAAGCAGGGGCAGGGTTAATGATGTTGTATGACTTTGCAGGTTCTTCAGGGGCAGAGTTTGATTTGGTTGGGCCCTGGGGGATGGGGCTTGAATGCTCTGGTTTTTCAGGGGCAGAGCTTGATGGGGCAGGGTTTTTGGTGGTGGGGATTGACTGTTCCGGTTTTTCAGGGACAGGGCTTGACTTCCCTTTAGAGAAATTCAATGGCTTCATAGAGACTGGAGCCATACTACAGATAAAAAAGAGACAGAGATAGTGAGAGATAAAGAGGGGTGGTAGGCACACAACAAGAGAAAGAGAGAAGGACAAAGAGAGATAAAAAGTGAGTTTTTGGGAATCCAACAGGAGGCTGTAATTTTTTTCTTGGAAAGTTAAGGCAGCTGTGTTGTGTAGGTATATGCAGTTTTTGTTACCATGGCAACCCATCATCCAGCTGTTCGGTGCTCCTGCGGATCCAGCTGCCATCATTCTTCAGTACCCTCCGCACCTTAGTGTTGCTCAAAACTGCCTGCCGGTTCACATCTGGATCGGTTACATAACACACATCAGCATTTACATTCATCACATGCTCAGTAGCATTAATGACAATAGATTGTTTAACATACCACTGGACATGATCAGGCTTCTTCTCAGTGGTACCTTAGGGTTCTGTACAGTGGAACCAGAGCGAGAGAGAGAGAAAGAGAGAGAGAGAGAGAGAGAGAGAGAGAGAGAGAGAGAGAGAGAGAGAGAGAGAGATTGTTTTGACAAAATATTAGACAGAAATAGTCCGGAGTATCAGGTCATTTTTTTTTTTGTGTCATCCTTCCACACATGTTGCCACAGATGGAGATGTTACGTATGATGTGTTCTCACAACTGGAATGTTCTACATGGGTCAGGCAGGGAGTGGAGCCGGTGCAGTGGGTTGAGGAGATAGAGTGTGATGCTCCGGAACATTCCGGGGATTGTCTGTGACAATGTTGCAGTTCACACACACAGCTCCTCCATGTAAAGTCTGGAATAGTACTGAGATACGTTGCATGAATTCATGAGGAGAGAGGGAGTGAGAGAGAGAGAAAGAAAAGAAGAATGAGAGGGAGAAGTAAAACAGAAATAGTGAAAGAGAGAATAACTGAGGAAGGGCAAATCAAAGAATGTGGGTGAATGCCTGAGCGCTCAGGAGACAATAAAAGAACGAGAGTTAAATCAGGCGGGAATGATGAATTAATAGAAGGAAGGTATGAGAACTAAAAAGGACTGCTGCGCCTTCAGGGTGTCTGCATATTTGGAGGGATTCTGGGTGACTGCACATCTGTGAACATGTGTCTCTGGTGTCAGACAGAGGAGAGACTGCTGTGGATCTGCGTTAGCAGTGGGAACCACACAGGGGCACTAGTGGACCCCTCAGAACTTTGACAGTCCGATCTATTGCAGAGACAAGAAACGGAAACACAATAGAACAAAACCGTAATGGAGAGTTAGAATGAAAGTGTAACAGCGATAACGGAGGAGGGGTTGGAACCTATGGAATGTGGTTTTTGGATCTTGGAATTTCAACAGCATTCCACCCTGAGATTGAGTAAAAGAATGTGAAAGGACAAGCACCGGTACATTCTCCCAATCGCTCTCTCTCTCTCTTGCTCTCACTATCTTTGTCTTTCTCTGTCTCTTTCACTCTCTCTCGCTTTCTTTCTCTCTCTCTCTGGGCGAGAGAAGTTATAAGTTTTCTGGTCACACCGAGCATAAGGGGACAACATCTCCACGACTGCCCTCCAAACCCCATACACTGCCCCAGTGAAGCTCCGCCCCTCCATCCACAGCACTGACTGACTGGGCTATGGACAGAGGGATGGTCTCAGAGTGCCCAGTGTCTCTCAGCACATGAGCTAAATAATAGGACCCTCTGTTCTCGCACTCTCCCTGCATCACACACACATACACACTTAAAAACACACACACACACACACACACACAGTAAATACTAATCACAGGAGCAGAGAGGAGGAGGTGAGGACGATGAGATGGAGAGATGGAGTGGAGGAGAAGGAGGAGAGGAGGAGATGGATGGGAGAAGGAGGAAATGGGGAGAGGGTCATGTACGGCATGGCAGGAGCTGTGTAAATACGCAGGACAGAGCAGATCCCTGATGAACACATAAAACAGATCTGCAGTCTGTGAGAATTCTGCTTCTGGAAACCCTTCCTGAGTCAGAACAGAGGACAGTGGAGGTGAATAGAACCAGACGTCCTCCTCTGAAAGCTGCTTAAAAGAATGAGGACAGTGGGGGATATTTACCCTAGTCACAAATGACCCACAACCGCCATAAATAATATCCATAACACACACACACACACATTTGCACTTTGAATTTGCCTTAGAAAAGTAAAAAACAGAGAGAGAGAGAGAAAGACAGAGAGTGAGACAGAGAGAGAGAGACTCTTACCTGTGTGTGTTGGTTCTGAAAGATAATGTCCAGAATGAGGTCTGTCACACAGATATACCAGTCTGATCACTTCAACACACACACACACACACACACACACACCTCCCACCTGCACCACAAACACACTCTAAGCTATGTTAGAAATGCTAATGATATGAAAGATAATCATCAGCACTGAAAGATTTAACACCAGAGAAACAGAAACATCATCCTCACCTGCCCCTGCACCCTCAACTGCCCCAATATGTGTGTGTGTGTGTGTGAGTGGTTGTGTGTGTGTGTGTGTGTGTGTGTGTGTGTGTGAGCATTTTTAACATTGAAAACTTTGCTGTTATCTGTTCTTCCTGAAGTTTCACGCATGACTGACTCACAATTGCCATAAAGGTAGATTAAACTAGCTAGGTTTTAGTTGAAAACATTCCGAATGTTGCTTTCAGTTTGGCACATACTGCCTAATGAATGGAGCCTGTTTACATTCATTTTTAACATGGACTAATTAAGAGATTTTAATCTAGAAATAATCAAAATTACACTGAGTTAATTAATTATAATAAAGATTCCTCTATCCATTTTGTCATGTATACTACACTAACTTACACACATATTTATTTTATTCCTCCCATCAGAAAATTACTAGTGTTTTAACTTGTAATTTATCACAGAATATTGTTGCAATTAATGAAATTATTGAATGTATTATGTGTTGTTCTTACATTCATTCGTTCATTCATTCACTGGCTGTAACTGCTTATCTAGTTCAGGGTCGCGGTGGGTCCGGAGCCTCCCCGGAATCATTGGGCACAAGGCAGAGACTCTGGAGGGGGCGCCAGTCCTTCACAATCCAAAACAGACATGCATACACTCACACCTATGGAGTCACCAATCCACCTTCCAACGTGTGATTTTGGACCATGGGAGGACACAGAGAGAACACACAAATCTCCTCACAGACATTCACCGAGAGGAAACCCATGCAGACACAGGGAGAACACACCACACAGACAGTCACCCGGAGGAAAATGAAGTGCTGTAAGTAAGGCCATAGTCTATGCAATTGAATTTATGAAAATAAATAGTGTGTAAAATGTATTGTGTGGTGTATGTAGTTTTTGCTTTACTTTGGTGCTGCACCAGTTGCCTGAGGGGGTTGGGAGTGTGTGTGTGTGCCCTGGGTGGGGGGGGTGGGGTTGAGTGTGCTTGCCACCGCTTTTAAAAAAGTATTCTAAAGCAAACACTGAGTCATTATATGTGTTCAAAGAGGAAAATAAAAAATATATTTAAATTCAGTTGTTTGTGTCATAGATTCGCTATAAAATACATGTAGTTGAAAAAAAAAAATCAAATAAATAACAGAGAGTAACTCAGGGCCGAGCTGTGTGTTCTAACTGGGAGGCATAGTGGAGCTCATCATCACACACAGCCTTGCCACAGCATCATACCTCCTCAAAAGACACGAAAGGCACTTGTAAAAATAATAAAAGATCAAATAAGGCACAAAGCCTTAAAGAGTGGACAAAAGCGTAGTTTCTCTTTTAAAACAGAACAAGTTCTCAGGTCAAACTTCAGGATTCTAAAGAGAACTAAAACATTTACTGAAATACCACTGCCGTACCAATGCCACTGTACAGAAACTTGACCATGGCTAAGACACTCAAAGTTCTCCAGAACTTCAACAAGGTCAAAAGCCTTTTCCTGCTCCAAAAATACCAGACCGGTCTTAAAGCCCAATAGCCTGGAGATATCCAAAACATCAGGAAATAAGTCAATATTATCAAAGACAGACCTACCTGGCACACAGTACAACTGGTCAAAGTCAACCACCTGCTCCATCGTCTACGCCAGTCTCAAGGCCAAAGCTTTTGGGAGCAGTTTACAGTCTGTGCACAGCAGAGACACAGCATGCAAGTTCTTCAGGTTCGTCAGGTCCACTTTTTTCTGTAACAGGGTCAGCACTGCTGTCCTACAGATCAGAGGAAGCTTACCTTCCTCTACGCTGTACTGAAGAATGTCCAGTACCTCCTGTCCTACTACTGACCAGAAGGCTTTGTAAATCTGATAGGTGAATCTGATCTAAAAACTGATAGGTGATACCAGGAGCTTGACCATTCTCTATTCCCTGGAGGGCCTCATGCAGCTCCCCCAAAGAGAGTTTAGCATCCAGTTGTGCTGCTGCCTGCTGCGAGAGCCTGGTCATGTTCTGAAGGTACATGTCCTCCACCTCCTGGGCCGCTGTGTACTTGTTCTCGTACAGCTTCAAGAAAAAGCTGACTCTCCTTTTGTGAATTGAGAGCCCATATGAGGGAACTCCTGCTCTGCACCAACAGAGTCCCCTACACAAGTCCCCTGCTGAGAAGGGCCTCAAAGTGGCCGATGCGGCCGTAGCAGCCACTCTCACAATGGGCCCTGCAAAGGAGAGATCTAACACGCTGATGTGGCCCCAGCAGCCACTCCCATAAATGTCCCCGCTGAGAAGGGCTCTACCATGGCTGACAAGGCCCTGGCAAACCACCCTCACAATGTGCCTTGACCACTCAGCGTTCCCCGACCCATCAGTACCAGTATTAAGCCCTTCGGGGCAGGCACATACAAGATGTGTGGTCTGCCCACAACCAAAAGACTTCATATCAGCGTCAAACCAAGCAAAAACAGAGTAAAGAAAACCAGCAACTTTAAACTTTAATACCAAATCCAACACCTCTGCTACAACATTAAGCCCCATGTAAGCCTCCTAAAGGACACCAATGCCTCTTTCAAGAGTTTTAAGAGAAACTCTGGAGTATCAAGTCCTGATACCCTTTTCCCATTTTGGAATGAGTAATGACTCATTGAAGATTACAGTCTTGTACTGACCTCTATAGAAATCCCAGACTTTGGGGGTTGTGCACCCTCTTCCTGGTCGTGTGGGGTCTCATGCTCAGGAGTGAAGACATAGTATAAGGAACTCTGCTTAACCCCTACATCCTCACTGAATGTAAATGTTGGAGCATTGCAATTTGCAGCTCAGGTTCTTGATAAGAGGGAACATCCCTGTTCCTCTGAATCCATACTGAGCATTTTCAAATGTTGGAATCCTCTGCCAAGTCTGGAAATCAGGGAGAAGCTTCTGTCCTGTCATACTTCTTGTCCCTGACCATCCTTCCTCATACCAATTGTTTCAAAATTTTGAAAAGTGCTTTATCAGCAGGCTGGAGGTCATGTGTGGTATGAGATGGATAAGCCATCACATGCACATGTTTGGCTTTCATCAGCTGTAGGAAGTCCAAATTGTTCACATGGTCACTACGGCTGTCCAACAAGAGTACATGGGGCCTTGGGTCATCTCTTGGCAGCTGCTCTGTAAACATCTGACCCCACTCAAGGAACAGATCACTGTTCATCCAGCCATTGCCAGAGACCCTAACAACAACATTTTCTGGACAGACATGAATTACCATTGTGTGACTAAATGTTCCCACTGCACTAAAAGGCTGGCAGGGCTGGCGGTTTCTCCTTTCTCCTCATATATATATATATGTATATGTGTATATATATATATATATATATATATATATATATATATATCATGGAGAGAACATGTCTTTTAGCCCCACAAATCCTTTCATTATCAACAATGTCTTTATATTTACAATGTTATGAAACTTGGGCACACTAGGACCTGAGGGAGCTGCTGCTGTTGCTGTTACTGCATGCCCATTTGATGCAGGTGGCTAGGTCTGATATTTGTTGACAGAATATGCACAAGTAGTGTTGCCACCTCAGTTCACTACAGAGCTCAATCATTCTGTATGAAGTTTATTACTCCAAATCATCATCATCAACATCTTTTCCACTTCAGGGTCCATTTCAGGGTTGCAATATTATTCCAAATATAAAAATTAAAATTTTAAAGATTTATCTCCCCTATTATTTAACTTGCATTTTAGTATTTTGGAAATAATATAGTCTTGTTGTATTTGTTTTGTAGAGCTTTAATTACTTTCCTTTATGCTGTTTTTTCTTATATATATATATATAAGAAAAAAAGAAAAACTGCACAAAGAATAGGTATTTGACTTTACTACTTAAAGCTCAAGAAATACAAAAAAAATAAGATTGATAAGAGAAATCTTAAATGTATATTTTTATATTTTGGAATAACAAACTCAACAATGTTTATGAGCAGATGAATGAGCTCTGAATTGGTCTGATCTTCTCAGTCAGTGATTGGACGAATGAAGTTCAAATGGATTGGCTTTCATGGCCGGCATGTGGAGCTCAATATCTTATTTTAAAACGCCGCTTTTAACGCCGTCGATTTGGCTTTGGAACGGCGTAAAACATGGCTTCCTGGAGGTTCAAAACGGTGTTTTGAACCTTGGTATTTTAACGGCGTAAAAGACGGCGATATTAATACTTTTACGGCGTAATTAACGGCGCCACGCCGGAAGAAATGCTGTATTTTTCGGCGTTTTATAAAGTAAACGCGTCTTGTAGATGCCATTTTTGACCCTCTTGGCGTTCCATAGTATGAGACCGCTGCTCTCTCTCTCAGCCGGAGGGAGCGGCAGCTATTGCACGGCTCCTAAACAGAACGCGCTTCTCAGAGGTTGTGGCTTTTATTTCGCCAATCAGCAGCTAGCATGAGCTGTACATCAATTAGTGCTGCAGCCAATGGAGTCACTGTCCCTCCTACAGGGCTCTGTTTTTGCGGTGGCGCTTAGAGCAGTAGGTCAGTGTTTAAACACTGAGATCTCAGCTCTGGTTTTAGCTGGAACTAATGTTTTCACTGTGTGAGCTAATTCACTTTTAGAATAAAATAATTATTTAAAAATCACATTGTAATTCAATAAAAGTTTATTAATTCTCACATTTCTTCATTCGAATTCGAAAGCTGGTATCCGTAAATGTAAGAGGAGCACAAGGCATACCAGCAAGAGACGTAACGTAAAGTACAAGTGTAAAGTAAAAACACACCAAAGCACCCTGCAACTCAACAGCAACAACAGGACGTCACTTAGCTACGGAGAACTTTTATTCTTGTGAAAAGCTGGCTGGATGGATCTAGGTCCTGCAGGATGTTTATCGTCCTGGTCTGTCCAAAATCAATCACCAATGGAGATTCAAAGTGAACGCCTACTTTTAAGACCCTCCCTCATTTCAAAAGAGAGATTCCAGAAGCAAAAAGAAAAAAAAACTGTTAAAGCAAAGACTGGTAAAATGCAAATGAAAATAATTATCAAATATCTTCAGAGTAATAAGATAACCAAGTATATTTAAAATATATATATTTAATATTTTATTTCTGTTTTGCATTCACAACATACACGTTTAGTTTTTAATTTTAAGAATTTTACTTTCATATTTATTTATGCTTTTGTAAAACTTTTGACAAAATTCACTCCTTAGGGAGAGGTGATATTGATGTGGACTCTCTCTCTCGAGGTGATAAGGTTGTGCTTGCTCAGTGAATGTTGGGGCTGGAGAGTCCAGGCTCACTGTGTGGGGGTCAGTCTGAAGGGCAGAGAGGATCAGGAAAAGAGAAGGTAAGAGGATTCTCTGTGAAAATTTAATGTGGTATTGGTGTGAATCTTGACCTTTTTGAAAAAAGTAGCAACAATTGATCTTGTTTCAGTTGTTTATCAGTTGTTTAAAGAAAAGTTGTAAAAAATAATTTGTTTAAAGAAAAGCTCTGGACGCCCTGCAAGGCTGTAATCGTTAATGAAACTTCTTTCAACCTTAAGAACTCTGACTGCTCCAGCTGCGCCCTGAAAAGAGGAACGGAACGCTGCAGTAAAGAGGGTGTGTACTACCTTAAAACCCACTGTGAGAGAAAAAAAAACTCTTGACCCTCTTTCCTCTCTCTTGCTGCTCTCTACTCACTCACTCTTTAATCTGTCACTCTGTCGTCTGTCTGCTCTGCCACACACACTGCTCCTGACTGTCTGTCTTCCTTTATACAGATTCAGATCTCCAGAGAAGAGTAAGGACATGTTCTTCAGAACAACTTCATCATGGGGCAGAAATCATCGAAACGTCCTTCATCAATCAAACTGTTTTTCTCTTCAAAAAAACCATCTTCATCATCATCATCTTCATCATCAGAAAAACACACCAACGTTCTGACAGAACCCTCTCCATTGGTTCCAGCCATCACGCCACCTTCATCAGGCCCAACAACACTAACCCCACCCCCAGCTCCTTTAACCTACTCTCCAGGCCCATCATCATCAGTCCCAACACCCCTAAACCCACCCCCAGCTCCTTTAACCCCACCCCCAGCACCTTTAACCCACTCTCCAGGCCCATCTTCATCAGTCCCAACACCCCTACCCCCACCCCCCGCCTCTTTACCCCCACCCCCAGCTCCTTTAACCCACTCTCCAGGCCCATCTTCATCAGTCCCAACACCCCTAAACCCAGCCCCAGCACCTTTAACCCACTCTCCAGGCCCATCTTCATCAGTCCCAACACCCCTAAACTCACCATCATCTCCTTTAACCCCACCCGTAGCTCAGTCACCTCCATCAGCCCCAAATTCCCTAACCTCATCCCAAGCTCCTTTAACCTCAACCCCAGTTCCTTTAACACCATCCCCAGCTCCTCCACCTCCAACCCCTTCATCATCATCTGTAGCACAGCAGACACTCATGGAATCTCCTCCATTATTTCCAGCCAGTATTCTAGCCCAACCCCCACCACCTCCACCTGCACCACCACTTCTGTCCCATTCCCTGATGTCCACATTCCATTCTCATTCTGGACCTGGTTCCACCCTTAGCGCTGGTCTTGGTCTTGGTTCTGGCCGGTTTCGGAGTGTATTTTGGGATAGAATTTCTCAGGAACGAGTGGAGGGCAGACACAGCATCTGGACCCAGTCTGAAGAGTTTCTGATTGACCTCAGTTCTCTGAACAAACTTTTTGGACGGCGCCAGGGTCCAAACATCAAGGACCTCCGAGTCAGAGATCACAGTGACACACACACACCTGGACGGAGCCCACTGGAGAGGGTGAGACTGGCTGTCTGTCTGTTGTGCTTGCGGGTCGGTGGGGTTTGGTTTTGAGACGCAGGGTTTGTTCTCTTTTTCTCATTCCTCTCGTCCTCAGATTTCAGTTCTGGAGGTGAACAGGAGTCTGAAGGTGGGGATTTTCCTGCATCACTGTAAGCGGTGGGTGTGGCCAGTTCTGGATTCCTTTTGTTTGTGCAGTTGGATTGGTTTTTGTTGTTGTTGTTTATGTTGTGTTCCTGCGTTGCTCAGTTCTTCAGCAGAGATCATTAATGATGTCAGAGAGGGGCGGAGTCAGCACTACAGCAGTGAGCAGCTCACAGAACTCTACAAACTCTTACCTGACCCTGAAGAGGTGAATGCTGTGGGTGTGCGTGTATAAATATATGTGTGTGGGCAGAGCTAATAAAGCGTTTGTTGTCTGTAGGAGCAGAGGCTGAGGCCGTACAGCGGTGAGCGCAGTAATCTGCAGAAGGCTGACCTCTTCATGCTTCACCTGGTGGAAATCCCAAGGTATTGCAACATGCTCTCTGTGTACTCCACTGCAGAGGTCTTCAAACCCTGATCTTTGATCCAGGATCCAGGCCATGATTTTATTATTACTCTATACCTGGCCAGTTAGGTGCAGTACATTGACAGTATATAAACTGGACCCAGTTATCCAGCTGTTTTCAACTGAGAAACCTGTAGTCAGTCATGTCACTGCCTGATTGGCTTCTAGTGCAATGAACACCGGAAAAGTGAGAGACTGCACAAGTGCTCATATCTCTGGCTTGCAGGTCAAACAGCCATGTTTTCTGTAGGAGCTGCTCTGATAAATCCCCCCAAAATGTCTTGCCTAGAATGGAGATTTTTTCTTTGATGCACAGGCGTAAACATAGACTAAAGTTAGTGAGAGCCTGCTGTGCTAATTTTGGCATTAGTAATCACCATTATTTCTGTTCTAGTCATAAGCTGTCTGTGTAATATGCATTCTTAAACTCTGTAATTATATGCAATAATGTATGCTAGGGTTTAAATCATAAATTATAATTCTCCTCATATATTATTTATTCCCATAATGGCATGTTTTATTTATTCTGACTGCATTTAGCAGGTTTCTTATATAATTTTCTTGAGCCAGACATTGGCTGTACTATTTTAAAAATTAATAGTGTGTATGATAATGTGAGGTAGGTATAAAACAAAATATTATTTAAAATGATATTATTAAAAAAAACTTCAGTGAAAAACCAGATGGATTTGAAAGTCACACAAGAGTCAATCAAAGGTTATGGGAAATAAGACATCTTACAAGAATTCATAAAATGAACAGCAGACTTCTGTCACATACTCAGTTTTATTGCTTCATGAACAGCTGTTTTACTGCTATGTAAAATACTTTTTTCACCATAATTAACAAGACACTGTTTTTCACTGACACCAGCCTGTCAAACAGTTGTGAGCGGTGCTGGGCAAATCTCCTTTTTCCCTTTTCCAACATTACAGCCCCCCATTACAGAGCCTAGTGTTTGAGGTCACAGCTTTATCACGTCAAATGTAGCATTGTTGTTGACAAACATTCATTTCTAACTATAAAAACCAATTTTCTGTAGAAGAGAACCTGGATTGTGTCGTAATCGGAAAACAGTGTGGATATATTATTATTATTATTGGTTCAAAGACACGAAATGAATGGGAGTGAATGGAGAGTTACTCTCAAATGGTCCTTTTGTATAATATATATACAAATATACAACATCTAAATATAGTAACATCTAACTTCATGAAATTGCATTTTAAACAAGTATATATTTAAAATATAATTTTTACTGAACTGTTCAATAGATGTTTTCTCAGGAGCTGAAACACTTGTTTTCCACCTGCTGCAAGGAGCTCACCTTGACTCAAAAGGCCCTCTGCATCAGAAAATGAACAGATTTTTGAGTTTACTTCCTTCTGGAACTAACATTGTGGATTTTACCAGTGCTGGGTTGAGAAAGAGCAGAAACAACAGAGAAACAGAAGTTAACACAACATGCAGATAACCAGAACTTAACATGAAAGATACTGTCTGGAGTCATTTGCTTCTATAATAGAAACAAATGTAACAGAAAATATAGCAATTGGAAAACAAAATGATTGTATTTCTGAGGCTGTTGGAAGCCTGAGTAGACAGCTCCAGTATCAGTTCCCTACAGAGCCTTTCTTTCAGTCTCCAAACATGATACAATCCCATTTTACAACTTGGGAGGGCTAAAGAAACTTTAGAGGGTCTCTAAGAATGCCACTGATCCAAGGTCCGGATTTGAAGACGTCTGCTCTACTGCACATATCACACTCGGCTGTAAACAGCTGCCCCTCCCTGATGTGGAGCGAGGGTTTTATGACATGGACATGTCCTGTCCCCTACCACCCCTTGAACTCTTTGCAGGTTTCGGCTGCGCTTGCAGGCCATGATTCTCCAGGAGGAGTTTGACTCTGTCGTGACCTCTGTGTTGGAATCAGCTCGTTGCCTAACAATGGCAGCGACAGGTGAGTGACCTTCAGGTGACCTACGGTAACAGGACGAATGATCACAGACATAACCAATGCCAGAATGATGCTGAGGACATACCAGTTGTGACAATCTGGAGATAATTACCTTCTCTCTCTGTTCTTTCTCTATTTCTCTCTCAGAGCTAATGGAGTGTGTGGAGCTCCACTTTATTCTGCGTCTGGTTTTGAAAGTTGGTAATTACATGAACGCTGTGAGTGACCTCACTTTTAAACAATATTTCAGCACTGAGACTCATGTATTCATCTTTGACTGTGACTTTCTGTGTGTGTAGGGAGGCTTTGCCGGTAACGCTGCCGGGTTCAGGATCTCCTCTCTGCTGAAGCTGGCTGACACTAAGTCTAACAGCCCTGGGATGACCCTCCTGCACTTTGTAGCCATGGTATGTTTCATGAATAACAGATCAATGACTGATCAATCCCAGATCAATAACCTATCTCTCAGTGGTACGTGCTGTGTGTGCTGGGCAGAGCATGGTGCAGCCACAGGGACACACACAAAGAACAGATTTTAAAAAACTTGTTATTCAGAGATTATTGTGAATGTAGATGTTTACAATCAGGTTTCCAATGATTAACTGCATATGGTAAAAACAAATGTAATGTGTGTGTGTGTGTGTGTGTGTACAGGAAGCAGTAAGGAAAGACCCCTCAATCCTCTCATACCACCTTAAACTTAAACACGTGGAGCCAGCTTCCAGGTAAGTGTGTGTGTGTGTGTGTTTAATTATAATTGTGTGTAACTGTCTGTCTTACATGTTTGTGAATTTATTTATATTTGTGTGTGTGTGTTGTAGATTATCAGTGGAGGCCATGCAGGAAGAGTTCAATGAGCTTCAGTGTCGAGTCACCTCTTTGCTGCAGGGTGTGGGAAATGCACCCGATTTGCACACTCAGACCACATCTTTCCTACAGGTACACACACACGCCATTATAAATAAATACACACATATACAGATCAGTAGTGACTGTATATGAAGTGCTGTTTTACAAGAACTGTGTGTGTGTGTGTGTGTGTTTAGTCTGCACAGGTGAAGCTCTGTGAGCTGCAGGTTGAGGTCGATTCTCTGCGGAGAACCCAGTGTTCGCTGCTGGAGTTTTTCTGTGAGGATGATGATGGCAACTTTAAACTGGAGGAGGCTTGTTCCACTTTCCTTAGCTTTCAGCAGCTCTTCCTCAGAGCAGCTCAGGTTATACACACACACACACACACACATCTGTACACACACCTTAAACACCTCCCAACATTAGGTGGCACTGTGTTTGATCAGGGGTTGCACTGATAGGGCAAATGAAGATGGCAGGAGAGAAAATTCTGCAAAATATTTAATGTTGATGACTGCAAATGTAGTTTATTTCTTCCCTTTAAATGAGGCACACAATAGGGACTAGACCCCTGCTGGTGGAAACACAGAGTGCAACACATCCCCCTGCTCCATGTTAAGAGGTAAACCTGGTGTTTTCTGTTTTCAGGAGAATGTTCTGCGAGAGCAGATGGAGCAATGGCGTCTTGCACGACTGCAGGTGGAGAGGAAAAGGGTGGGGAATCGGCATTCTATCGCTTCCTTCTCTGCCCTTGAGGTGGGGCTACAGTGTGATAATGAAGCTCTAGAGAGAGTCCTTCTGGCTTCTGAGGCCACACCCAGGAGGCGGGGCCTGGGGTCAACACTCCGGCGGAAACCACAGCGTTCAACTTTAATCAGGTTAATCTACTGATACTGGCTCACACTGTCCTGTGATTCAGAGTATTTGTTGCTGAGCAGCTTTAGTGGTACTTTTCCACCGCAGGGTTCTTACTCTACTCGTCCCTATCCTACAACTCCTGAAATATGGTAGTTTTTTAGTCCCTGCTCTCTTGTGGTTTCAAGCGAGCCAAGTATGGACTAAACCATGTTGAGCCTTGTAGAGCGCTGATTGGCCCCAGAGAGCTGCACAATTGCAGTTCATAAAATTACGCTCTGGTCTTTAAATGCTCCTTGGGTCAGTGGCAGATGAAAGAATGCAGCAAGAGCTCTATGCAATGAGTAAACAACGCTTATGTTACCTGCAACATTGTTTTGGTACAGCCACAGGGTTTACAAAGCCCACTGTTCCTGTTAGAAATTATATTTCATGGGGGTGCTGAGATAACGGAAAACCTACCAGGGACCAAACAGAGAGTGGAGTAAAGACTATGCAGTGGAAAAGAACCATAAGTCTGTGGTAAATGTTAAAATCTGTTTCTTTTTTACAGTGTGGTGGAAAAAACAGCAGAAAATGCATCTCTTCCCAAAAAAGAAGGAATCCGAGCCACATTTCTCTGCAGTGTAGCGGCTAACAGTGATGCTAATCCCTTTTAGACCCTAACTGAATCTAGGCTAAGCAAAGTTAAGCTAACTGATTGTAAGCTAACTGCAGAGGATCACTTAGTGAAAAGCTCCACCCTCTTCATCTGCATCCAATCCCAGAGTCCAAACACAGAGAAAGAGATGGAGGGAGATAGGAAATGGAATAAAGAGAGCAACAAAAAAGGAGAGAGAGAGAGAGAGAGAGAGAGAGCAAGGGTAGGAAAAGGAGATCCAGGAGAAAGAGTGAGGATGGATAAAGGGAAAGGGAGGAGTTTAGAGAGCTCATTGTTAGTCGTGGCCAGGTCCAGGTCTAGTGTTAGCAGAAGTGTGCTACAAGGGTAAAGGGAAAGAGACAATAACAAAAGCAACTCACAGACTCCAATGTCAGCAAAACACACATCACACCGTCTTAATAATAGCATTCTGCTAACGCCAGCGCTCATGCAGCACACGCTGTAATGGATTTTTTCTGGAATTGAATGGATTTTCCTTCAGGTCTAATATATACAGATATTGGCATAAAATTTCAGCATGGATTTGTCTCATCCAGGCCCCTAGGGGAAGCTAATGCACCGAATGTGTTCCAGTCCTGTAATAGAAAGTGTTTTATTGTTGATATTTTTTCATTTATTCTGGAACCAAAACGCACACTGTCACTGTGTTAGGTCTCTAAGAATTTTAGGAAATATGTTTAATTACTCTTTAGCCTCCATATTAAACACAAACCACAGGGGGCCCTCATCACAGCGCTCATCTCCCTCAAGAGGCCAATGTGAGCTACTGCAAGCCAAAACAGACAGTAAGCACCCGACGTTTGATCTGAAAGAACTCAGCAGGAGGCAAGGGTGCAGGTAAAGGGGGGGGGGGGATTGATTAAAGATGGAGGGGTTGATGGAGTGTTAGAGCAGAATGACGGGGTTTGATCAGAGGGAGTGAACAGAGATGGAGCTGGCTGAGTCTGGACAATGTGATGAATGAGGTCTTTATGTAAATTAAATGTGTACATTCTTAAATCTGCAGAGGTATCTTTGTATGCTGTCATTTTTTCTGTGTAAGTGTGAAATCTAAGTGTAAGTTGCTGTTAGTTTGTAACAATTGTGTAAAAGTAAGAGTTCAATGTTCTCAATAAAATCAGCTTAAAATGAAGGCTGTCTGTGAAATGACTGGAATACTGTCTACTGAGGCAGTATTCTGAGGGAGGGAGGGAGGGTATGGGAGGTAAATCCTACCAAAATTAAAATTGTAATGAAAATGTAAATACCACTTTTGCCATTTCTTTTTCCAAATATGTGTGCAGATATCATGACAAAATTAAACATGATATGAAATAACTTCATTGGCAATTTCATTTTTCACTCAAATATGGGTCAAAACAGGTTAAAAATTAAAATGTCATTTCATTTTCAAAACTATGCTGGTATTTCATAAATCTAAAATGGAAAAGCTAATGAACAACACTGGCTTTGCTTTTTCTTCATGAAAAAAAATTAATAAAAAAAAATTAATAAATAATAATATTTAAAAAGGAAATCTTGCCCAGAATGAAGATGTTTTTGCTTTGATGCACAGGTGTACGCACAGACTAAAATTAGTGAAAGCCTGCTGCGATTAGTTTGGCAAGTTATAATTATAACTTGTTTAGTTCTGCAATATAATAGTAGTTCCTGTTTTTGCTCAGCAGGTGTCACTACTGCACACCATGCATTGAGAAGCGTTGATACCGTTGTGCTCAAAAGATTATTATATTATTTTTATTATATTATTTTTAACTTTATTAATCAATACAAAAAAATATTGCTTACATATTCATGTAAAAATTCCTTGAAATCCAGCTTACATAAGTATACACACATACACCTAAATATTTAATCACATACATACACACATTTAAACACACATTTTCTCATTTATTTAGTGTCCCAGAGAATAGAGGGATTTTATTATGATTTTTAAATCATAATGACAACCAAAAACATCCAAATTTCCCTGATCAAAAGTTCACATACCCCAGTTCTTAATATGGCCCCGCCTAACATCAGTGACAGCTTGAAGTGTTTTGTGGTAGTTGTGGATGAGGCTCTTATTTTCTCAGATGGTAAAGCTGTCTATTCTTCTTGGCAAAAAGCCTCCAGTTCCTGTAAATTCCTGGGCTGAACTGTGCGCTTGAGATCTCCCCAGAGTGGCTCAATGATTGAGGTCAGGAGACTGAGATGGCCACTCCAGAACCTTCACTTGTTCTGCTGTAGCCAACGACAGGTCGACTTGGCCTTGTGTTTTGGATCGTTGTCATGTTGGAACGTCCAAGTACGTCCCATGCGCAGCTTCCGGGCTGACGAGTGCAAATTTGCCTCCAGTATTTGTTGATAATGTGCTGCATTCATCTTTCCTTCAACTTTGACGTTTCCTGTGCCTTTGTAGCTCACACATTCCCAGAACATCAGCGATCCACCACCATGCTTTACAGTAGGAATGATGTCCCTTTCATCATAGGCATTGTTGAAACCCCTCCAAATGTAACGTTTATGGTTGTGGCCAAGAAGTTTGATTTTGGTCTCATCGCTCGAAATTATCTTTTTCCAGAAGTTTTGAGGCTTGTCTCTGTGCTGTTTGGCATATTGTAGGCGAGATATTTTGTGGCATTTGGACAGTAATGGCTTTCTTCTGGCAACTCGACCACGCAGCCCATTTTCCTTCAAGTGCCTACGTATTGTGCATCACCACTATTTTTTAAAGAGTGTGAATTGGCTTCTCTAATAAATGTCCTGGTGTGTGAGTGAATGAGTGTGTATGTCAATGAATGTCTGTATGTGTGAGTGAATGTGTATGTGCCCAGATATGGATTGGCGCTCTGTCCTGGGTTAAACCCTAGTGCCCGATGCAGTCCTCCAGGTGGACGGTCGTTCCTGGTCGAGAGTATGCTGTGCGCATTTGGCTGCCGCTTCTCGCCAGTGTGTGTGTGTGGATTGAGTGTTCTGAGCAATGTGGATTGTAAAGCTTCCTTGGGTGTCTAGAAAGGCGCTATATAAGTGTAACGATAAATACTGTTGAGGTGGCCAGTGCATCTTACTGCATTTATTACGCATGATGGCCTTTTTCGTTTCTGTCGTGTACCATGTGGGCTAGCTTCTGCCCCTTCTGTATTTCAGAAGTTAATGTCAAATGTTTTGGAAGGACTGTCAGGTGTACACAACTACCTTGATGACATTATAATACTTGGGGCTGATGTTGCTGAGCCCAATAGGTGGCTGAAGGTTGTTCTGAAATGGCTAGAAGACGCTGGAACGCACCTGAATGAAGAAAAAATGTCAATCAACTCAGTCTCAGATTTTCGGGGCATACTGTTTCCGCTGAAGGAATTTTACCAGACAAAGAACACTTTGAAGCGGTCCTACATACTCCTGCTCCTACAGATGTGACTACACTGTGCTTTTTTCTTGGGTTAATGGGCTGGTACCCAAAGATACAGATACACCCAGATGTCACAGAATGTTCTGTGGCATTTGCATCCATGACTCTGAATCTGAACCTGAAATTAAATATTTAGCAGTGGAAAAAGAAGCATTGGGTTGTGTCTGGGCAGTTGAAAAATGGCGTACATACTTGTGGGGTCATCATTTCATTCTACGTATGGATCATCAGGCCCTGACAATCAACATTACTTACATCCAAAGGCAAGGGTTGCACTGGAATGCGCATTGCACAGTGGTCTGTCCGATTGTTATGCTTTCAATATGATGTACTATACAGACAAAACTCCACAGCTGCTTCCGTTGCCTGCTCAGGCTGACTCTCGTACAGATGTCGAACCAGAAATGGTTGCATTCCCTGCCTGATTGCATATCACTGCTGCATTCCATGCTTTGTCAGTATCTGACTTTGAGTCTGTTTCAAAGTCATGTACTGAACTAGATGCACCGCACCAGCAGGTTGCTAAATGTTGGCCAGCAAACTCCAAAGCTGTTTGTCCAGAAATATTACCTTACTTTCATCTACAATATGAGTTCTCAGTGAAAGACATGTTCATTTTCAGAGGCACATGCTTAGTTGTTCCAATAAAACTGCATCACATTCTTGTTGCTCTGGCACATGAATGGCATCAGGGTATTGTATGTTCAATCCCAACTCCAATGAAGTTGGGACGTCGTGTAACACATAAATAGAAACAGTATATGATTATTTGCAAATAGTTTTCAAAATATATTCAGTTGAATACACTACAAAGATCCTTAGTGTTTAAATGGATACACTAGTGTTTTTTTTTTTTTTTTTTTTGCAAATATTCACTCATTCACTCTCATTTTGAATTTGAGGCCTGCAACACATTCCAAAAAAGTTGAAGATGAAAAATATAAATTCCTTGCAATCTAAATTCTTAAACTGTTGGATGATTTGCTCACACAGTTGTTCACAAAGTGGTGAATCTCAAACCCCCCAATCTTGTGATCGACGGAGCATTTCAGGGATGATCCCTTTATACCCAGTCATGACACTCACCTGTTTCCAATTAAGCTGTTCACCTGTGGAATGTTCTAAACTTTCCCAGTCTTTTGTAGCCCGTGTCCCAACCCTTTTGGAACGTGTTTCAGGCCTCAAAATGAGTGAACGTTTGCAAAAAAACAATAAAGTTTATCCATTTGAACATTAGATATCTTGTCTTTGTAGTGTATTTAATTTAATTTAGGTTGTAAATAGGGGTGCTGAAAAAAATTGAGTGGGCCCATTTGGTGTGACATCACCCTGAGCTAAAAAGTTGAAAAGCGGCCAAAAGCAGCAGACCAGCGAACTCTGGAGCAATGCAACAATTATCCAGCTCATTCCCCAAGGGCTGTGAAGATGTCCTGCTCCATGCTGTATCACAAACGATTTACGACCATACAGCTCAGTCGAAGGCATTGGGGTTTAGGTTTATGGTTAATACGCCAGACCCAAGGTACGATATTCCCTCACAGTGCTTTTTTAGCGATAAAGCAGGGCCACAACTCTACCATGAAACATAGAATAAAGTGGGAGAAGCTCTGATTAATGCCACCAGAATAGCACTTACATGTGATTCCTGGACTTCAAGAGCCACTGAGTTGTTTGTCACATTTACGGCACGCTTCATTACAATTGACTGGCAGATGAAGTCGTGTGTCTTGCAGCCACGAGCGATGAGTGAACGTTACACCGCAGTAAACCTGAATGCCATGGTTCACACTGTAGCAGAGGAATGGGGGCTTAACATCACTTACGTCGTCATTGTCAGAGATAATGCTGCAAATATGCTTGCTGCTGCACAGCTGGAGAACCTGACACACATCACATGTTTTGTCCATTCGTTGAACCTTGCTGCTCAGCGAGCTCTAAACTTAAACACCGTGGTACGATTTTTAGCCAGGATCAGGAGAATCTGATCATTTTTTTTAACCGCAGCCCACTAGCAAGTCATGTGCTGCAGGACAATCAAAAACTATTGGGAATACCACCACACAAGGTAAAGTCAGATGTTGTTACTTGATGGAACAGCTGTTATGAGATGCTTGAAAGATTTCTGGAGCAGCAGCCTGCAATTTGCGCCGCCCGCCTTTCACCACAGGTGATAAAATGTGGACATGAAGATGCCACCAACATAATGTCAGAGGACTCCACACCAACTCTGTCAGTAATCGCTCCATTGTATGTTCAGCTGCTTCTTGACACACAGGCAGACTTCTGTGATACGCCAGTTGTCCGTGAAGTGAAAAAAGCAATCAACGAAGATTTAGCCAAGAGATTCACAAGTGAGCAGAGTAAGACAGTTCTGTATACTGCTTCTATCTTGGATCCGAGATTCAAAACACTATCATTTCACACTGAAGGGCAGTGTCAGGAGATCCATGTGAAAGTAATAAGTGAAGCTGCAGCTATATATATATATACACACACACACAACATCACCAGGGGCTGGCAGCAAACCAAGATAAAGCTCCTTCTCCAAAAAGAAAATCAGCACTGGTTATTCTTTTAAGAAAGACATTTACCAAGGTCAGTGTCCTCCCTAAATCACCACAGCTGAAGAGGAGCTCAAGAAGTACCTGGAAGTTCCTCCACTGACTCTCTCAGAAGACCCTCTCCAGTGGTGGAGATTTCATGAGGAAGAGTTTCCTCTACTGTCTAGAATTGCTAAACACTATCTATGCATCCCTGGCATCAGTGTTTGCACGAGAACGAGTGTTTCCTACAGCTGGGGACACTGTGACAGCACAGCGCAGCACACTTACTTCTGACCATGTTGATCAGCTACTTTTTCTGCAAAAGAATCTAGTCATTACTGATTAACAAAAGTTCTAAACAGTACAGTTTGGGTGGTTTATAAATTACATATATTTCAGAAGTGTTTAATGTAGACTGGCACAGGTTTTAAAATTTTGTTCAAAAGTGATAAAATATGAATGCACTTGTTAAGACTGAAGTCTCTATATTTAATATTTAAGGTTTTGTAAATGTAGCAAATGTTAGTGCAGTATAGTTAAAATGCCTATGAAGTTTTAAAGATTTACAAAATGTAAATGAAATATTGCACTATGAATTTAAAGTCTGTATTTTATTTTCAGTTAAAGGTCAATGCACTATGGTAGACTGATGTCTATGTTTACTTTTGTATTAATATTCATTCATTCATTATCTGGAAGCGCTTATCCAGCTCAAGGTCACGGTGGGTCCAGAGCCTACCTGGAATCACTGGGCACAAGTCAGGAATACACCCTGGAGGTGAAGGACCCTAGTCCTTCACAGGGTAACACACACACACCTACAGACACTTTTGAGTCGCCAATCCACCTACCAACGTGTGTTTTTGGACTGTGGGAGGAAACCCAGACAGACATGGGGAGAACACACCAAACAGTTAGTTACCCTGAGAGGAACTTGAACCCACAACCTCCAGGTGCCTGGAGCTGTGTGAATGTGACACTACCTGCTGTGACACCATGCCTTCCTTTGTGCTAATATATTTTGAATTGTTTTTTCATTGATAATTTTTTTTTTTTTACTTAGGAAATTGCCAGGCAGCTAAGCAAACCTAATTCTGGTCATTTAAGTTACAGAATTTTATGCACAATCCTATTTTCGGTGTTAATATAAAATGATGCCAAAAAACGATTTTATATAAAAAGGAATCTAATATATTGTTTTAAATAAATGTTCTATTTGTTTACATTGTCGTTTTATCTAGTCGATCACATAATTTAAACAAAATGTAAAGACCATTTGCATAGAATCATTCAAGAATCGAAAATCATTTCTGAGTTGGATCGTGACTCCAAAAATTGGAATCAGACACTGATATAATTTTTTTTTGAACATTTGAATGTTACACAAGCCATGATTACGTCAATCAAACATTATGGGAAATAAGAGCAATAAAATAAAATAAGACATCTTACAAGTATTGTATTATGAATACTTGTAAGATCTCTTATTTTATTGCTTCATGAACAGCAGTTTTACTGGTGTATAAAACAAATATACAATTCACCACAGTTATAGACTACTTTTCATTGTCACAAGCCTGTCAAAGCTTGTCAAAGCCAAAAGAACCAGGGATGTTTCGGAAATACCTTTAGTATTGGTTAAGAGTGAATGAAGAGATACTCTCAAACGGTCATCTCAGAGCGCTACCGCTTACTTTCTGTGGAACGCTTTTGGAGGCAAATCCGGGGCCTGGACCATAACTTCCCACTTGCCGGTATCCGCCTACTTCCTGTTTATACGCAACCCACCCCCCACCCCCCACGCTGGTCTACGGCCTGTATGTCCCTCCTACTTTGCTTGTCTCCGTCCCGCAGCAGACATATACTTGGGGTGCTGTGTGAGGAGGACAGCGGGTAGTTTTGGAATTAATAACAGTTTTCTCTAATTAAAACTGGTTTGAAAACCGTGTTAAGGTCTGAGGCTGCGGAGCAGCGCTTGTCTGCAAAAACGGACAGTACGTCGTGGCGCCCGAGAGGTGGCGCGGTGCTGAGGGCTGAGCGGAGCCGGTGAGAGGCACATTCCCCGCGCTCAGCGCTCAGGAAAATCCGGGGCTCCGCGGCCCGCTCCGGAGTGTCAGGTGAGGTCGCTTTCCATGGTGTGGTTCGGTTCTGTTCGGGTTTAGAGGTCAGCCTGTTAAAGCGGTAACACAGCAGAATAACCCGCTCAAATTAGACAGACTACACAAACTATTCACAGAACTAACTATAGGCACTGTGCGGAGCGCAAACTTTAGCAACAGCATAATATAATTACTATAGAAATAAACAGTAAACAACAACACGATAAAGAATAACATTAACCGGGGGTGGTAGGGCGGTAGTTGGTGCAGTTTCAGCAGTCACAATTCACACGGGTGTGTGTGAGTGGAATAATGTGCAGTAAGTAACTGTAGTGATGCTGTTAGAGGATGGAGGATACATGTAAGGGTATGCATGGGCTGGGGGAGTCATTTTGGACACAAATATTGTGTTGTGTTTTGTGCTGTGTCTGAAACGATGATGTCTATGCAGTATTCTAAGGAAGGAAGAGGCAAAGTTATGTCTGAAATGAATGCTTGTATAAACTCTTTCTGCTTTTATTTTAGTTGTAAAGTTGTAATTAACTGTAGGTGTATCAGTATTCTTGTAACGTGTCAAAATATTGCTGCTTTAAAATCCTGTTTCTAATGTGACTCAGTCACTAAATACTAATTCTAAATTCTAACACTAAATTCTAAAGCACTGACATAAAACAGCAAGGTACTGAGGTCCCTGCCTTCTGTTTCAGACAGAGCCTTGGATTGTTGTGATGCTGTTTTCTAAATGGCTGCTTGTGTTTCTCCAGGATGTCAGACTCAGACAGTGATGAGGATCAGGATCGCCCCTTTCAGCTGACAGGCTTCCTGTTTGGAAACATCAATGAGGATGGACAGCTGGAGGACGACAGTGTCCTGGACACGGTGAGGGAAAAAGAGGGAGAGCAAGAGATACAACACACAAAATATACTCTGCAATTACACACTCACTTTTCTGCCATTTTTCTCTCTTTCCCCCTTTGTATCCTCTCTCTCCCTCTCTCTCTCTCTGTGTGTGTGTGTGTGTGTGTGTGTGTGTGTGTGTGTAGGAGAGTAAGAAGCACTTGGCTGGTTTGGGTTCTCTGGGTTTGGGATCTCTGATCACAGAGATCACTGCAAATGAGGACGACCCGACGAATCAGGACAGGGACCAGGGCACAGACGCTGATGGTGAGTGTGTCTGTCTTTGTGTGTGTGTTTGTGTGTGTGCGCGCGCAGGGCTGGCCCATCCATTTGGAGGACTAGACAAATGCTAGAGGTGCTGCGCCTCCAGGGGACACCTGGGTGACCAAACCAGCGGGGTGGGTGATGGGGGAGATAGAGATGAAAATTTTCCCTTTTTTTCAGTAATAATTTTTATATTTCTTTGTTCTAAATATTACAATAAACCTGTATGATGCATGGAGCATAGTTACTCGCTAGGTTGTTTTGCTAATTTAATAACAGCTACTACCAACATTTAGCATCAGTTACTCCCACACTACATTCATTAGGGAAAGTTGTGAAGACTGTTTGTGTGTTTGTTAACTAACCTATATGAAAGAGAGTTATTTTATGTTTAATTTTAAACTTTTAAGATCTTCATTTTGTTGCCCAGCTTGTAATAGCTGTTAGCCATACTTGTAATAATAAAATGTGTTTTAATGTGTTTCATCTGCTCTGGGCTGTAAGTGGTTACAGACAATTAATGATTGAATGAATGTATAAAAAATAGCACCTGAGAGACCAGCTCACTGAATAAATGGTGGTGCATAAATGATAGCTGTGATGTACTCTTACTGTTTGTGTTCAGATAAACTACAATGTAACATAGGTGCTATTATTGGCTGGATTTCACTGTCAGCAGCTTTTTAAATTAATATATTGTAATAATTAAAAGTCAAATGTACTCATCTGTTCTTTTCAGATGTGCTATTTACCACTGTACCCGATCCCTGCATATCCTGGGCCAAGGGGCACCAGCCAAAATCTTGCCTAGGGCTCCAATTTGGTCAGGGTTCCCTCTGTTTGTGTGTGCATGCACAAACAACCTTCTAGCCCAAATCAACTTTAAGTAAAACTTTTGTTGTTAAATCTGTTGCATGGACATCTCAGGGCTGTGGTGAGAGTTCCCAGACTTACGTTTTACTGCTTATGTATGTGTATATATATATATATATATGTGTGTGTGTGTGTGTAGGTTGGGTGAAGAGCACTGATGATGCTGTGGATTATTCAGACATCAGTGAAGTTGCTGAAGATGAAACTCGTAAATACCGGCAGGCGATGGGGAGCCTGCAACCATCACAGAGGACAGGTACACACACGTGTACACACAGCTGACCTCTACACACACCTGTGCGCACACAGCTGACCTCTACACACACCTGTGTGCACACAGCTGACCTCCGAGCTATTATCAATAATTACAGACACGTTAATTAGTAATTGCATCTGTTTATAACTGTCCCTTACCTGTGTGTGCGTGTGCGAATGTGTGCATGCATGAATGTGTGTATTTGTGGTTGTAGATGATGACGATGATTATGATGCTGATTCTGAGGACATTGATGCCAAGCTCATGCCCCCTCCCCCGCCCCCGAGCCAGCCAGTCACAGCAAAGAAAGAAGACCTGCCCACTCAGAGCTCCAGTGGTGAGGACGCAGGGTTATTTAACACAGTCCACTGTGGAAACACCTCAGTGTTTTATTTTAAACAAAGCTCTCAGTAAGTTTCTGTTCTATATATGATGCATATATATATCATATAATATTGCATGTTTGCTATCTTTCTCTCTCTCTGTAGTAAGTGATGAAGGCGATGGTATAATTCTCCCCTCCATCATTGCACCGTCCTCTTCTGGGGAGAAGGTGGAGTTCAGCAGCTCATCCGACAGCGAGAGTGAGAGCGATAGGCTGACACCCACCTTGGGGGCGGGGCCTCAGAGCCGGGTGCTGACGCTGCCCCTCGCCGGGATCATGCAGCGAGATGCAGCTAAAGCGCTGCCGGGTGTCACTGAGCTGTTCCCTGAGTTTCGGCCTGGGAAGGTATGGTGTGCGTGTGTGTGTGTGTAGCCTTAGTCTCCGGATGAATCTGGGTAAAATAAATGTTAAACCGTGTAACCATCAGATGTTCAAGTCTCAGGCCTTTGAACTCAAGTCAAAGTCAAGTCTCAAGACTTTGAGAGGCAAGTCCAAGTCAATTGTCAGGTCTCTACTCATAAGTCCAGTTTGAGTGTCAAGTCTGTTATGGTTGAGAAGCATGAATGCAGTCTGATCTGGCTCACATCACTGCATTGTTATTTCAAAACTGACCATAGGATACATGATATGGTTTGTGTTTAGCATCAGTTATGACTAATTATTACCTGGCTGTGTAGCTCAGGCATCTCATGCATAACATATGAAGAAAAAAAATGTAAGTAGAGGTCTGTGTGGGACTGATTTTAATGTGGTTACACTGATTAATAGAGAAGATTACTGCGCACGGTGTGGTTCCTCACGCAGCTTGTTTACCACCTCTGCTGGAAACTAAAAGAAATTGGCGCTTGCCTCTCATGCCTTTCGCTCTGGCCCCAAGTTTGACTTGCGAAACTGTGGAACAATCAAGGAGAGTGAGTCTTTGCACGTGAGCTCTCATGCAAGGAATTAGGACTTGGCAGAGGGGGGCTTGGACCAGTTTGGGTTAGACCACTGCAAGTAGACATTAATGTTAAATGGGCTGTTTTTAATAAACACCAAGCAAGAATATAGGAAGTGTTTCATCAGTTTTTCTCAGATCAGTCATTTTTCCGGGTCGTGAGAGATAAGCTGGTGAATGTTTTTCTTTTATTATGATTTTAAGTTAATTGGTCATTGTTGGACATCGGGCAGTTGGTTGGACTACCTGCTCAGAGCATTGTACTGGAGATTACTTTTTGGACGTTGGTTTACTTTCCCGAAATGTGCGAGCGTCATCGGGGAATCTGATATCGGCAAAATACTGGTTACGGGTGAGATCTCTTGGCAGACTCTGCTGATAATTCTTTTCTCTACTGGTTTCGTTTGTTTTCCTCGCTGCACGGCTGTAGCAGCTGCCTTATGACAATAAGATACATATTTAGCAAACTATATGCTCTTCAAAACTTGAGCTATAAAACACCTGCTTCAGTATTGATGCATATCTTGGCATACTGTGAAGGCCTAAATATCTCCACCGAAGTCGGAGGAGAACTGTTGTTTACCATCGCCATTCCAACAACATTAGTTTGACTGAAACCTGGCAGCAACAGAATGATTATCTGGCTCTGAACCAAACTCTGCCAGCCCGCTATGAATATGTGGACAGACCACGGTTAACTGGTCATGGTGGGGGACTAGCTGTGGTGCACCAATCTAAGTTTAAAGTTGGTACTGTTACAGTTTTCCCTGTAACATCTTTTGAAGTCCAGCCATTATTGATAGTACTTATTTATCGTCCACCTAAACTATCGTCAGTTTTTATCTCTGAACTGTCTGAGTTACTCACCTCACTCATCCTATGTATCCGGACTTACTGTTGCTTGGTGATTTTAATGTTCATGTTGATTCTGGTGACTGCTCACTTGCCATTGAATTTAAAAATTTGCTTTATTCTTTTGACATCGTTCAGCATGTGGACTTTCCTACACATAACAAAGGCCCCATATTTGACCTTGATTTCTCTTCTGGCATCTCTCCTACTAATTTATGTGGTGTTGATTTGTTTGTGTCTGATCACAAGGCTGTCTTTTTTTGAACTTTCCATTCCATGTCACCCATTCAGGTGAGTGCAGAGTGAATCTCATCAGTTCATGTTCAGGAACTTAAAGGGCAGTAATCTGCCAGTCCTTATGCCTGGATATGCTTGGACAGATCTCTACACCTGTATGTATGAGACCTTATCTGTTAGTGTCACATTATGATAACTCTCTCAACTATAATGTTACTTTTACACACACTGCACCCTGGTACACACCTGAGTTGCGCAAACTGAAAGCTGTTGGCCGGCCGCTTGAGCATCTTTGGAGGAAAACTGATCTTGAGCATGCATGCCCTCACTTATAGGGACTATGTTTTGTTTTATAAGGGTGAGCTGCAGAAAGCTAAAACACTCTATTATTCAAATTTTATACAAGGTGTTCAAGACAATTCTAGAGATCCTTTTTCCATAATCAACAAGTTGGTGCATCCTTTGAAATGCTTTCCATTGGTTCCATCTTCTGAACTCGTTTCTCTGTTTTTTGGATTATTTTATTCATAAAGTTGACATGATTTATGCCCAGTTTCAGCCTGTTCCTGTTTTAACTCATTTTGATTCTCTACCATCACAATTTTAATGGCAGCTCTCTCATTTTATTACGGTGTAAACAGACTAGGTTTTACAACTTATTAGGACTTTGGGAGCTACAACATGCCAGCTGGACCCCATGCCTACACATTAAGTAAAAGTATGCTCATCATTGATTTGTTCATTGATTACTCAGGTTATTAACGCTTCACTTACCCTAGGAGTAGTTCCATCTCATCTGTAGCTAGCTGCTATAACTAGAGAAATGGGTTAGATCCTAGGATCCTAGCAAATTATAGACCTATATCAAGTTTTCCTTTTCTTGCTAAATTATTAGATTAGGTTAGATATTATTAATTATAACGGGCTGTTGCTACTCAGTTATTATTACATCTAGAATGATTAGATATGTTTGAGATATTCCAGCCAGGATTCAGGAAAAAACAAAGCACTGAAACTGCTCTTGTTAAGGTCTTGAATGACCTTTTAGTATCAGCTGATCAGGGCTTCCTGAATATACTGGTTTTATTGGATCTTACAGCAGCCTTTTTGCTATGGTTTGCCATAGTCTACTTCTCTCTCAGCTGGGAAACTTGATTGGAGTAACAGGTACTGTGCTTGATTTGTTTAATATAGGCTGTAGGTGGTTATAGTTCAGACACTTGCTTTTTGCTGCATGTTGTTCCTCAGGGTTCAGTTCTTGGCCCGCTACTTTTTATACTGTACTTGCTTCCACTTGGTGACATCATTAGGTGACATAGATTGCATTTTCACTGTTATGCGGATGATGTGCAGATTTATATTTGCTTAAAGCCTACACATAACTTACCACCTGCCTTAATTAATTGTTTGGCTGATGTTAGGATTTGGCTACAGGAGAACTTCCTGAGCCTAAACACAAATTAATCAGAGGCCATACTAATTGCATCACCAGTTATGATTAAGAAGGTGGGCAATACTGCTGTATCAATCCCGGGGTATGTTGATTCCAGTGGCGGATGCTGGTCTTTCAAGGAGGGGAAGCTCAATTTTGGCCTACATCACAAAATGTGTTGGTTTGTTTATACGTAAATTCTATCCTCTGTTCCTTTTCAAGAAAGTGATCTATGACCTTGTACCAACAAGGTGTCTTTTCCAGGGACTGGACTAGTGTCCTTTCAATGGCCAGCAGAGCTAGGCTGCTTAAACGGCCTTGGCCCATGTGAAGTGTGTCCGCCTTTGAGTGCTTTGACGGTGGAGGGGCTCAGCAGCACCTGCTGGACAGAAACTGCGATAGAAGTCAGAAAGAGTGATAGAAGTCAGTCTCCAAACACAAGCAGCTACGAAAACCCCCACCAGAAATAGAAGCTCGATTTGTCGCTAGTCATTTTTAACAAAGAAAATGCCGCTAAGGGGATTAAGAAAGTGTCCGGTTCAACTCAGAACAGAATGAAAATGTAATGCTCCCACAGATCTTTACACCAAAGGATCGCTGATTCGCTCATTTTGCTGTCAAATCAATCAAAAAGGGATTCAGCCTCAGACAGATCATCCAATCATCATGCAAAAGCTGAGCGTCCGGGCCAGCTGAGGCCAGCCCACTGCCCCATAGACCCCCAGAGACGCTGAGCGTCCGATGGGCGGGACAAAGCCCAGCATTTATCCAATGACTCGTCTCGTTTCGCTGCACTTCGCTGCTTTGCTATTGAACTATGTGGACGCTCAGCGTCCAGACTGTTTAAAGCACTGTTAAGTGTGGGAATGATTCAGAGGAAAGCTGCGTCTTTACCAGTGATAAGAAGCTGAATCTGAACAAAAGTTGAGCGTGTTGTAGTGCATATTTATTCAATGACATGTACACACAACAGTATATATTTGATCACTTATTTTTTTTTTTTTACATTTTAGGGGAAGCTGAGCTTCCCTTGCAGTCTTAGAGCAATTGCCTCTGGTTGATTCCTCCTCACCCCAGATTAGAAATCTGGGAGTTATTTTTGACTCCAGTTTTGAGTTGCTTATTTAAAACATTTGCAAGACTGCCTTTTTCCATTTGAGAAATATTGCAAGGATTTGTCCTTTTCTCACTCTCAGTGTAGCTGAAACTTTCACCCATGACTTTGTTACATCTAGGATTGATTAGTGTAATGCTTGTTGTATGGTCTCCCTACTCGGGTACTGACTCTTCTGCTAGGATGCTGACCCATAGTAGATCCTGGGAGCATATCAGTCCCATTTTGGGACAGCTACACTGGCTTCCAGTTCAGTATCGCATAGAGTATTTTGGCATTGGTTTTTTAATTTTTTAACAGACTTCCTCTATCTTATCTTTGTAGTCTCCTCAAGTATATTCTCCTACACATGCTCTTCGTTCACTTGATCAATACTTGCTTTAGGTTCCCCCTTCTAAACTGCACACAGTTGAGGATAGAGCCTTCACTGTTGCTGGTCCCAAGCTGTGGAGTAATCTCCCACTTAACTTGCGTGCATGTCCAGCTTTAGACTTGTTTAAGTCCCAGCTTAAAACCCACTTGTGTCAACTGGCCTTTGGATGTGTTATTTAATTTATTTTTATTGGTTAGATCTTAATGTTTTTATTGTATTTATATTGTTTTTATTGCTGTGTGTTTTAGTTTCTCTGTACAGTGTCCTTGGGTGTCATGAAAGGTGCATATAAAATAAAAAAAATATATTATTATTATTAAAAATACAATATCTTTAGTTGCACAAAGCTTATTCAAATCTCAAGTCCAAATTGAGTTTGAGTCTCAAGTTGAGTCTGAAGTCACTATTTAGTGCGACTAGAGTCAGAGTCTAGATTCAAGTCCCCATCTCTGGTAACACTCTCTTTATAAATAAAAGCATGAAAGTGGTCCTAAATCCTAAAGGCTGTGTGTATATGGACCATGTTGTTGAGGAGCTCAGTAAATCAGTGTGTGTGTGTTCTGCAGGTTCTGCGGTTCCTGCGCCTCTTTGGACCAGGGAAGAACATGCCGTCCGTTTGGCGCAGCGCCAGAAGGAAGAGGAAGAGGAAGCACAAAGACGGCCATTTGGACACACCCATGGCAGATGGCGAATCACATACGCCTGAGGGCGAGGCAGAGAGGAAGTCTGGGTGGGATTATGACTTTGCCCCACCCCCTCCTCTGGAGCAGTGCCTCTCAGATGATGAGGTACAGTACCTTTACATTAAAGGGCAGAGTTGTTCTGAACGTAATCTGTTCCATATGGTTTGGACTTCACACACTTCACAGTCTTTTATAGCAGATTAGCTCCACACATTCAGTAATATTGGTCGTTTATATTCAGATTGAAAAGCACAGTTACATGATATTTGATGTGTAATTTGTTTTACTTTTGTTTTGTTTTTCTACATTTCTCTCTCTCTCTCTCTCTCTCTCTCTCTCTCTCTGTGTGTCTGTAGATCAGCATGATGGCTCCAATGGAGAGTAAGTCTCTGCAGGTTGTGTGTGAAGGGGATAAAGTGGCAGACTCAAGGCCCCGTGTAGCAGAGTGGCGTTATGGCCCGGCTCAGCTGTGGTACGACATGCTCGGTGTTCCGGAGGATGGATCCTTGTTCCACTACGGATTTAAACTGAGAGAGGACACTCCGGAACAAGGGGAGAATCCCAGTGAAAGCAACACACAAACTCCCACACAGACACAAACTGAGCCAGACAAACCCGACACGCACCAACAGGAGCATGAGGAACTGGAGGAGAAGCAGCCGGTTCGTTCATCTCTCAAACGCATACACACACGCAAACACGTATATACACACACATATATAAATGCACACAAAGACACAAATACACACACGCACACACAGGTCTAGATGGAGTGTACTGATTCCATGCCATTGTGTCTGTCTGTCTGTACAGGAGGCAGATGTCTCTCAGCTGGAGGACGAGTTGTTCCTAATGGTCACTCAGCTGCAGTGGGAGGACGACATCATCTGGAATGGAGAGGACGTGAAACACAAGGGCACTAAGACCCAGCGGGCCAGCCTGGCAGGGTGGCTTCCCTCCAGCATGACCCGCAATGCTAATGCTTACAACGCACAGCAAGGTACACACACACACATTCAGCCCCATAATCATCAGTGAAGGTCAGGGGCATTTGATGGTGATTAGTTCTGGATCAAACACACCACTCCAACTCATCCCTTTGGAACACCCTCACTCCAGTGAACACAGTTCCACTGTTCCACACCCCAGTACACTGGGGTGGTTTATACTCATTTAGCCCTCCACTGGCATTGGGCATGGTGACATCAGGCTCATGTGCAGCAGCTCCAGAGTGTCCTATTTATATTCAAATGATAAACACTGTCCACTCTGGACATAGAGGACATGCCCCATGTGTGTTAAACATTTACACACACTTTCATGTGTAATTTTTGTGTGTGTAGGTCTGAATCGCAGTAATTCTCTGCTGGTGCCTCCAACTCCACCCCCAATTCCCAAAAGTCCATCAATAACCGGATCCAAACGGGAGAAACACAATCACGATCACCTGGGTGAGTTTGAGTGTGAAACGCACACAAACACACATGATTACTCATCCTTTTCACCTAGGAGAGGTTTAAGGTTTGGATCTGGTTTTTAAGACCTTTCTTTAAAGAACATATTCACTGATTGAACTTAGATTATTTAAATCCTTTGATGGTAAAATGGGATGTAAAACTGAGGCTTTATTTACTTGTTAAAGCAACAATAGTTCGGGTTTGGTATTTCTGCTCCTAGGCTCCACCTACAATCTCAGAGTGTAAGTCCAATGTTGTGAAATCAAGAGGTGGGGGAGTGGCAGGTGGTGTCGTGTCCTATCCTCCAGATGTCACACTAAGCCGCTTCTGCAGTGCTGAGCCAGTGTAGAAGCGACAGAGACACACTTCTCCCTGTTACAGCTCAGTGGAACATAATAATGATTTGCTAATGCCCTAATTTCTCTGATGTTGCTTTAAAGCAGCACTCAGTAATTTTTACCCCCCAAGTAAAGTTAATGTTTATGTATGTTACCAGTTTTTAATAAATAGAGCTCACAGGAGATGAAGAATCTCACTGCTCTGTCGTTTCTGAATGAACCAGTTTCTCCTCCATAAAGCTGGTCCCTCAATGAGTCACCCATGTTATAAAAAGTGTTTAGCTTGGAGTCTGTGATACACAGAGGTCATTAGGTGTCAGCGTATCAGTCATTTCAGGGCATGGCTCATTGCTCTTTCAGAGCTCTAATAGACTACAGTGTCATTTGAGTGATTCCTAGCCTTCAGTAATTTCTGACCATGTATGTGTGTGTGTAGTGTGCCAGGAGGATGATATGCCATGGTTTTCCATATTCCCGATCGACAATGAGGAGCTGGTGTATGGACGTTGGGAGGATAATATAATCTGGGATGATCAGAATATGGACCGTCTGCTGTCTCCTCCGGTTCTGACCCTCGACCCCAACGATGAGAACATCATCCTCGGTACCATCCACCTCCGGTTCTCAAAAGGAACCTTTCACACTCCTCCCGAAAACACCACCAGATACCTGCAATTAAATTCTACACAGCCTCACGACTATAATCTTTACTCAGACCTTCCTCTGGATATATTTCGTCTGTGAAATACTATAATAATATTGGATATAGTACCTTTTCACTGTTTCACTGAGTGATCTCTCTCTCTCTCTCTGTGTGTGTGTGTGTGTGTGTGCGCGCGCGCAGAGATTCCCGATGAGAAGGAAGAGCGGACGTCCCACTCTCCATCAAAAGAAAACAAGAAGGAATCTGCTCTGAAGAAGAGCCGGATTTTGCTGGGGAAAACTGGAGTGATTAAGGAAGAGCCGCAGCAGGTTGGATTCCTAAATTCACAGTATTCCTGAATAGTATTGAAGGGAGAAATGGGAGACAAGAATAACAAAGTGTGTTTAATGTTGTCTCTCTTAGCTGACATGACCTACACCTGTTTACAAAAAGTGTGTGTGTGTTTGTATGGTTCCTCTGTTTCCTGTGGTGTAGAACATGTCCCAGCCAGAAGTGAAGGACCCCTGGAACCTGTCCAATGATGAGTTCTACTACCCTAAACAGCAGGGGCTCAGGGGCACCTTCGGTGGCAACATCATTCAGGTGGGGCTGAACTCGCAAATCACGTCATTCACGTCTCAGTTGCTTATGACAGTGGCATATTAGTATAGCCCCGCCCACTCATTTTAATTGATGTACTCTTCTGACAGATTGTAGAACATTTAAAGTATGAATTTAAAGTGTACATTTAAAGTGTACGTGTGTACTCTTATCCTTTCTCTATGTTTCCTCTTCCCATCTCTCCATTATTGTTGAGGACACAGTCTGAGCTCTGTTTCTGGATGGTGTCACTGTGTGGTACGCAGTAGGACTGTGGCCGAATAAATGTTTGTTTCCCTCTGTGCTTATGTAATAGATCACTTTGCCTGTTCTGGCATTTAGATCTCCACAGAGTGGAACATGTTCCAGAGATTGGAAATGCAGGATCTGTTTCTGGAGATTTAGAAAGCACTCCTTCTAGTGACAGGGTGAGCTGGATGGTGGCAGGTATATTGGATAAATGTTTTTCTGGGTGTTGGTAACAGTATTATTGATTGATATCCAAATATGAATCTTTTCCCTTTTAAACTGGGGAAATATATTTTTCAAATTTTTTTTAATGTTGTAATATAATGCCTCTTGTGTCTCTGCCACTCTTTGTCTGTGTGTTTTTATTGAAAGGACAATGAACTGTTATTTGTAGTTTCTGGGACAATGTGTCAGTCTGCTTGTTAAGTTGTGATGTGTCAAACTTGTGAAACGTCACGTCCGGTCCAAATGCTTCTTAGGATCTCCAACTTAGTTTATTTGGCAGCTAGATTCAGACCCTTCTAGCGAGTTATTAAGAAGAAATGACTAGCACCAAATCTTAACAACTTTCTGTACAAACCAGATACGGAGCAGCAGCAGCTCTCTCTGCCTGCAGCTTTTTTGCTCCCAGAGAGGGAGCAACACCGTCAGTCCACATGGCAGATCCCACACATAGGAATGAGCAGTAAATGTGCAAACACTGCTGCCAATGACACATTTGCTTAATTTATTCCTTTTGATAAACTCCTAAACCAAGATAACATAATTGAGTTATTCAGCTTTATTCAAACATGTCTTAAGAATGTTTGACATGTGACCAAAGGCATGTTGAATCCGGAAAAATGCCAAAAATGATGTAAGATTTTGTTGATGGCACCTTTCTCTGTCATGTAATCAGTGATGTACATTTCTGGGTTTTCTTTTAACATTTTCTGTTTGTATCTGCCTCTTGCTTTGAAGGAACTTCATGATACATATCTCCAGGGGTAGCACCTTGTACAGAGTTTCATTATTTTTCCTCATCATTTCTCTCCTCTCTCTATATTTCTCTCCCCTTCAGAGTCCCTTCTGGTCCTGCTGTTAATTATGTACAGACCTAGAGTTCGACGAGATGCATAAACTCCTGTCCAAGTGTGTTTAAAGTGCAGTTCTGAACTCTTGTTTCTCTCTCTGTCCCTATGTAGCACTCTATTCCGGCAGTGGAGTTGAGGCAGCCGTTTTTCCCGACCCACATGGGTCCAATGAAACTGCGTCAGTTCCATCGTCCTCCTCTAAAGAAATACTCGTTTGGAGCTCTGTCCCAACCGGGTCCTCACACTGTGCAGCCTCTGCTCAAACACATCAAGAAGAAGGCCAAGGTGGGTGTGTGGACGTCAGCGTCCTCTTTCTTTAAATGGTGTCTACACAGATTCACTGGTTCCTCTCTCCGTCCCTGTCTCTGTGTTGAATACGAAAACAGTAATAATGCGGATGTGTGTGTTTGCTTAGATGCGAGAGCAGGAGCGCCAGGCTTCCGGTGGCGGTGACATGTTCTTCATGCGGACAGCTCAGGACCTGACGGGTAAAGATGGAGATTTAATCCTCGCAGAGTACAGCGAGGAGTATCCTCCTCTGATGATGCAAGTCGGCATGGCATCCAAGATCAAAAACTACTACAAACGAGTGAGCCTCATAATTTTTCCCTTCATTATTGTGAACATATCTTCCCTCTCCTCCACAGTGGAACACAGTTCTGGTGCTTAATGAAACATCCGTGACATGCTTTGGTCAGAACCCCACAAGCCCCACAGCAGCATTCTCCCTATCTAAATAGCCCTGTTCCGAATGGCAGCTTTCAGTACCTGTTCCTTTAAATGATAATGAGCTGCTCGCTGTACACACCGACTGAATGGTCACCTGCTTTTTAAGGGTCAGATTGTTCTCCTCTAGGTCTCTCACTGCAGACTGCACTTGTTTTGTCTGTTCCCCTTGCTGTTGTTATCAGTCTAGGGCAGTGGTTCGCAAATTGTGGTACATGAAGCAACAAGAGGTGGTATGCTGAAAAATGTACTACAGGGTGGGCCATTTACATGGATACACCTTAATAAAATGGAAATGGTTGGTGATATTAACTTCCTGTTTGTGGCACATTAGTGTATGGGAGGGGGGAAACATTTCAAGATGGGTGGTGACCATGGAGGCCATTTTGAAGTTTTTTGGATTTAACTTATGTTTTTTCAATGGTGTGCTTGGTTTTAACGTAATTTTAGTTACATCCAGTAGTCCGGAATTTATTACAAAAAGGGAAAAGTGGTCTAAAAAGTTTGAGAACCACTGGTCTAGGGTTTTCATCAATTTTAGCAGTGGCTTCTTTGAGTTCAACAAACTCTCCTTTCAATAATGAAAGACCTTGCTTCAGGGATCCTATCTGCTAATATAGTCGGGGACTCTCTGAACTGTAATTCACGAGTTGTTTCAGGTGCCTATTCCTTTAAATGATAATAAGCTGCTCGAAATTGATTGTCGGAAGCAGAGCAGAATCAGAACAGCTCCTGAGATCCTGGAGTTATCAATGTACAGCCTGCATTTCAATGACCAACTGAGTCATATTTACTGTTTCTGTGTGTTTGCGTGTGCTTGTGTGTTTGTAGAAGCCTGGTAAAGATCCTGGTGCCCCTGACTGCAAATACGGAGAAACAGTGTATTGCCACACCTCACCCTTCCTTGGGTCACTGCACCCTGGACAGCTGCTGCAGGTACTCTTTCACATTCAACTATCATTTTAACCCCTTTGTGTAAGGGTGGACATCTGTGGTGTTGTTATTTATTGCTCTCTGAAACAAGCTTTACTCAAGGTGTTGTAAATACTGTACCAGTGTTATTGTTGATGTAGCTTTTATTAAATATGATTTTGTGTGTGTGTGTTTAGGCCTTTGAGAATAACCTTTTCCGAACTCCGATCTACCTGCACAAGATGCCGGAGACGGATTTCCTGATAATCCGGACTCGGCAGGGATACTTCATCCGGGAAGTTCTGGATATATTTGTGGTTGGGCAAGAGTGCCCTCTGTATGAAGTTCCAGGACCCAACTCCAAACGGGCCAACACACACATCCGAGACTTTCTACAGGTAACACACACCAGTGTCATAGATGGTTATAGGTCCCTGAAGAGTTTATCAGAGGAAGAGTGGAGCAAGTGGAGATGGACTGATTGAAGCCTGCGGAATTGAGATGAGTGGAGTTCTGAGCATGTGCTGTGCTTTTGTGCAGGTGTTTATTTACAGACTGTTCTGGAAGAGTAAAGACCGTCCGAGGAGGATTAGAATGGAGGACATTAAGAAAGCCTTTCCCTCCCACTCAGAGAGCAGCATCCGCAAACGCCTCAAACTCTGCGCAGACTTCAAACGCACAGGTATGCACGCATACAAACAAAATCTGAACTTACTTTTAGGTGTGTCTACAAATTACTGGATACAGTGTAAAACTCTCTGTTTTCTTTCTCTCTGTATTCTCTCTCTCACTCTGTCTCCCTATGTATTCTCTGTATTCTTGCGTCTCTCAGGTATGGACTCTAACTGGTGGGTGTTGAAGCCTGATTTCCGGTTGCCTACAGAAGAGGAGATAAGAGCTGTCGTTTCTCCTGAGCAGTGCTGTGCTTATTACAGCATGCTTGTGGCAGAGCAGCGACTAAAGGTAAACACACACTGCAGAGTTGGACAGCCTATTTAAAATGATATTTTTGATTCATTCATTGTCTGTATCGACTTATCCAGTTCAGGGTCGCTGTGGGTCAGGAATCTACCCGGAATCACTGGGTGCAAGACAGGAACCCACCCTGGAGGGGGCACCAGTCCTTCGCAGGGCGACACGCGCACACACACATATTCACTCAAACAATCACACCTATGGATACTTTTGAGCTGCTAATCCATCTACCAACATGTTTTTGGAGCATGGGAGGAAACCGGAGCACCCGGAGGAAGCCCATGAAGACACAGGGAGAACACACCAAACTCCTCACAGTCACCTGGAGGAAACCCACGCAGACACAGGGAGAACACACTACACTCCTCACAGACAGTCACCTGGAGGAAACCCACGCAGACACAGGGAGAACACACCACACTCCTCACAGACAGTCACCCGGAGCACGATTTTACCCCATGGCCCCAGGACCCTGGAGCTGTGTGCCAGTGACATTACCTGCTGCGAAAATGAAACATTTAGTAATTATTCTATAAATACTGCTTCATCCGCCATGTGTGTGTTTGTTCGTTTTAGGATGCCGGTTATGGTGAGAAGTCGTTCTTTGCTCCAGAGGAAGAGAATGAGGAAGATTTCCAGATGAAGATTGACGATGAGGTCAGTGCAGCATCTGTAGTTTTTGACTCCTGTCTCTGCAACACAGTTGCTCACAGTGTACTAAATCATAAGTCACACACTATTAGATCTCCAGTAGATCACACATTGATTATCATTTTAAGAAAATGTTATACCACTGATAAAATTATAATAAAATGACATAAAAATACATATACATCCTTTTTAAAGTGCAATTAAGGTTTATCAAAAAAATTTAGTTAATAAGAATATTCAGATTTTACCATTGGAATATTAAGAAGTATTTAAATCCCCTGAATAAGTGAATCAAAACTAAAATAAAACCATGCCTTTAAAACAAATCCCCATAACCGAGAGGGTGACCAGAGAGAATCTGAGAAGAGAACAGAGATCCAATTTTCTTCTAATGGGTACTGACTGCATGAGTTTCATCTTCTGTTGGTTATTATTGTGTATGTCTGTTTATCTAGGTGCGTACTGCCCCGTGGAACACGACCCGAGCATTTATTGCGGCAATGAAGGGGAAGTGTCTACTGGAGGTCACTGGGGTGGCAGACCCTACCGGATGTGGAGAGGGCTTCAGCTATGTTAAAGTCCCCAACAAACCCACTCAGCAGAAGGTGTGTACACACAGAGTCATGAAGTCAAGATTGCCTATAGATTGTCCTAATATTTTAATGATGGTTAACTTGGTTTATGTCAGACATATCCTTTATGAGTATGTGTCTCTCTATCTCTGTGTGTGTGTGTATCAGGACGAACGAGAGCCCCAGCCAGTGAAGAAGACTGTAACTGGAACAGACGCTGATCTGAGACGGCTCTCACTCAAAAACGCTAAACAGCTGCTGCGCAAGTTCGGTGTGCCAGAGGAGGAGGTAATCCAAATACCTTTATCACACACTTCACCAATCAATACTGAATTACCGATTTACATTTATTAAATGTAACATGTCCCTCTGAATTTCCTCATGAAATTCTCCACAAGGCATTTAACAAATTCAATTCTGTGTGTATCTCTCTCGCTCTCCCTCTGTCTCTGTTTTTGTGTGTGTGCCTAGATTAAGAAGCTGTCCCGCTGGGAGGTGATTGATGTTGTGAGGACGATGTCCACAGAGCAGGCTCGGTCCGGTGAAGGCCCGATGAGTAAATTCGCTCGAGGATCTAGGTTCTCTGTTGCAGAACATCAGGAGAGATACAAGGAGGAGTGCCAGAGGATCTTTGACCTGCAAAACAAGTGAGGGAGAGTGTGTGTGTGCGTGTGCGTGCATGTGTGATTTTGTTTATATCACACATATATAGACACACACATATATATATATATATATATATATATATATATATATATATATATATGAAGCTTCCGGATGCAGTAATGATGAGGCAGAAATAAGTGTACCGCAGTGTGTACTCCAGAGTGGCGCTGCCTAGGGTGAACTGGTACCCATATTCCTGAAACCTGGTCTTTTTCTGGAATACCATAACCTTTGTCTTCTTGAGGTTGACTGCCAGGGTCCAGTTCTGGCAGTACTGCTCCAGCAGGTCCAGGTGCTGCTGTAACCCATGAACGCTCGGGGAAACAGCATCAGGTGATCTCCATAGAGCAGGAACTTCACCTCCCCTTCCTGCAGAGTGAGACTTGGGGCTGCAGACTGTTCTATCTGCACAGTTAAACTCGTTAATGTAGATGTTAAACTGTGTTGGACACAGGCTGCAGCCCTGCCTCACTCTTTTTTTCCAAATGCAAATGTTTTTCACCAGTTCATACAGCACATATGTTTTCTGAATGCATTGATTTGATTTGAATTGACTTGGATCGGCTCTTTTGCTTTTCCACTGACAAAATCTGGCCCCTTGTCCCTGGAACTAGGTACGCTTTCAGTCCATGCTCGTGCTGGGTTCCAACTAGGGATGCATAAATACCATTTTCCAAACAAGTACGAGTAAACCTGTGTACTTTTGTACTTGCTGAAACTGATACTTACTTAGAATTAAGCAATCAGGAGCATGGTGTAATGGTGTAGTTATTAATTAAAACATTTCTGGAACGGTCTATTTTTTATTTAGCTTTTTCCCCACATTACATCACAAATAATTCTAATTTTTCTCTGGTTTCAATAAAGTATCTATCTGTCTATAAATCAGTAACATGAGATGCAACAAGCTCTTGATATGCATTTGCAGTTTTGTGCATTTTTGTAAGACAGTTTCCGATATACGCTAAAGCCTGGGAAGTTTCACTCTTGGCAGTGTTTATTTAAGAGCAGCGGTCTGATCCATGGCATTGGATCCTATTCAAAATTTGCGAGCGGAGAAAATAATTTAGTTTGAGGAAAAACCACATCAGGGAACGAACAGTGCTCTAGGAAACCATTTCCCGATAGGAAAATACACATTGAGTGAAGAAAAATCCACCTTGTTTGGGGACAGTCAAAACAGTGTGGAATACTTACTGCTCTTGGGTTCACCCTGCAGTCCATTTTTCTTGGGTTACCCTCACTGATTGTGAGATAATTCCAGTATTGGATGTTGGTATTGGAGTCTTGTTTGCAAATATGAGTACGAGTAAATGAACAGGGTATCAGGCAAAGCAGTATCGGTATTCGTCTCTAGTTCCAGCCATGCAGAGTAGGTACTAAATTGTGACCAGAGAGACCTGTTAATCACTATGAAATACAGAGCTCATTCAAATCCAGCACACACTCGCCACTTGTAAAATCTCTTGTTACATCAGCTTTCACATTTATTTGCCGACTTACAGCGACAGCTTGTAACATTACCTCAAGGTGTTTTGAAGAGGTTTTAATGTTCTTTGGGCTGATGGCCAACAAAAATCCCCAGTGAAAGCCAAACATGCAACAAGGTAAACTGATCTGTGAGAACTGGAGTGCAGAGCCGTGTTCAGTCCAAAAAACAATACGCAAATACACGATGAGTAAACAGTGCCTAAATTTACTGCCGCTGTTGTTGTGATTTTCAAAGCCTGCGATTCCCATTAGAAACAGGGTTTTGCAACGTCACAGTTTTTTATGTAGACTAATCTGTTATATTGTTTATATTGAGTTTAACAATATATTTCTCTTTACTCTGGATTGTCCTGTTGTCTGTGTTTTAGGTATGAGAGTTTCCTACACTTTCAAAGGGATTTACATGATTTTTGTATTCTTTTTTTTTGTCCTTTGAAGGTCGGCCATATTTGCTGCTTTTTGGAAAATATTGTTGGTTTCAGCACAGGTGTGACAGCACAGTTAACACTGATTTTGCTTTATTCAAAGTTGGTGTTAGTAAAGTTCATGATTTGGATTTATATGTCAAGTGAATTAAGTGCCTGTGTGAATTTTTTGGCCGGGGCTCATCTGTATGTCCTTTGCAGTGAGTACAATTTATTGGGCTCTATTGCCGATGGTTTGGTGTTTGATAGTTTGAGATGCACAGTAATTTTACAGTGGTCTTATAGTGGAGACAGCTGCCTGACAGTGAATTCATTAATGGGGCTGGGGTCAATGTCATTCATTTATTCATTCATTCATTATCTGTAACCCTTATCCAATTCAGGGTCGCGGTGGGTCCAGAGCCTACCTGGAATCATTGGGCGCAAGGCGGGAATACACCCTGGAGGGGGCGCTAGTCCTTCACAGGGCAACACAGACACACACACACATTCACTCACACACTCACACCTACAGACACTTTTGAGTCGCCAATCCACCTACCAACATGTGTTTTTGGACTGTGGGAGGAAACCGGAGCGGGTCGATGTCAGTATTGGCATAATCAACCACACTTCAAGAACTCCCCAAGAACTATGTGAACCTCCCCAGAGAGTCCCCTCTGGTCCCGCCGTTAACTATGTACACACCTAGGGTTTGACAGAGATGCACTAAATGATGCACTAAATAAATCCTTCCCAGTTGTGTTTACTGGTTGTTTTCTGAATTAACTCTCTTTATTTCCCTCTTTCTTTCTTTCTTTCTTTCTTTCTTTCTCAGGGTGTTGGAGTCCACGGAGGTGTTGTCGACGGACACGGACAGCAGTTCTGCAGAGGACAGCGATTTTGAAGAGATGGGGAAGAACATTGAGAACATGCTGCAGAATAAGAAGACAAGTTCCCAGCTGAGCCGAGAGAGGGAGGAGGAGGAGAGGAAGGAGCTCCAGCGTATGCTCCTGGGAGAGGAGGGGTCAGACCGGGAAAAGAGCCGAAAGGAGAGGAGAAAAGCACTCTGTAAGAAATAGAGAGAAGGAGAGATTGTACCCCAGCAGCTGGTGTAGTTCCACCTGCGTACCATCAGCCTATTAACTGAGTGTTATTTTCCATTTCCTGTGTGTGTGTGTGTTGTAGCAAGTGCTCAGTCCACCAGTTCCCATAAGGACGATGATGCGTCTTCGGTGACGAGTCTGAACTCCTCGGCAACAGGCAGGAGGCTGAAGATCTATAGGACGTTCCGGGACGAGGACGGTAAAGAATACGTTCGCTGTGAAACTGTCAGGAAAGCGGCCGTCATCGACGCATACATGCGCATCCGCACCACCAAGGACGATGAGTTCATGTGAGTTTTGATGGTTTGTGATGCAAACTGATGGGTCAGTGCTTTTGACACTGTTTGTCAGTCCATAAATAAAGACAAGTAACGAAATATTGTACTCTCTCTCCCACTCTCCCTCTCTCTCTCTCTCTGTGTGTGTGTGTGTGTGTGTGTGTGTATGTGGGTAGTCGTAAGTTTGCACTGTTTGATGAGCAGCACAGGGAGGAAATGAGGAAGGAGCGGAGGAGGATTCAGGAGCAGCTTCGTCGACTCAAACGAAACCAAGAGAAAGACAAGTTCCGCTGCCCTCCGGAGAAACGGCCCAAAAAGGCCAAGGAGAGACCGGACCTTAAGGTACAAACACACACACACTCGCTCACACACTACTTTAAATCCATCGTCGCTTTGATGTCTCACGTGGTGTACCATTTGACCTAGAGCACTTTAACCCTGCCCATTCATGCTGAAGTTATAAGGACTGTGATACTGCGACAGCCAATCAGCACTTAGCTTATTTACATATATCTGTAAGGCACAGTAACAAGAACATGGTGATTGTATAGAAATGAGATTGGAAACTGGATTAATTTGTCTATATCTTTCCCTCTCTCTCTCTCTCTCTCTCTCTCTTTGCAGCTGAAGTGTGGGGCATGCGGGGCAATTGGACACATGAGGACGAATAAGTTCTGCCCGCTGTATTACCAGACGAATGCCCCACCCTCAAATCCGGTGGCAATGACAGAAGAACAGGAGGAGGAGCTGGAGAAAACAGTCATCCCCAACGATAACGAGGAGCTCATTAAGGTGGAGGGAACCAAGATCGTACTTGGAAAACAGCTTATAGAGAGGTATATACACACACAGACACATCTGTAATGATTGACAGATATTTCAGTTGTTTCAAACAGTTGATTAAATTTTGTCATTGTGTCTGTGTGTGTTCAGTGCGGATGAGGTGAGGAGGAAATCTCTGGTGCTGAAATTCCCAAAACAGCAGCTTCCACAGAAGAAGAAGAGACGAGTTGGCAGCACCGTACACTGCGACTACCTGAACGTAAGGGGACTGGGACTGTTTGTGTGTGTTCATGTGTATGTTCTTTTTTTTTATTATTATTACTAGGTTAATCCCGTTTCATGCAGTCATTTTACCCAGAATTTTCACCCAATCTTTGGTTGTTGCCAGAAAGCTGGAGTTTCTGACTGCCTAGGGCCTTCATATCAGCCAACAGCTGCCCGCAGTGGCACACTGTGTGTGATCAGGTTGGGGCGCATCCTCCCAGAGAATGAGACTAGTTCTGACACCATTCCTTTTCATAATACTGTTTAAATTGTTCATGGTCTCAATTGTGGAGCAGAGAAAGGTATTTCAGAATAAGACCCTGCAGAACTTAATGTCCTGATGATCATGAGTTCTTTGATGCATTAAGACCACCACATTAACAGGTTTGTGGTCACAAAAACACCACAGTATTATTTTTATTAATGCAGCCAGCCCTCTGTATCCACGCATACATGCATTCATTGTAACCCCTTATACAGTTCAGGGCGCAGTGGGTCCGGAGCCTATCCAGAATCACTGAAGGGGGCCCCAGTTGCATACAACCACCCACAAATATTCCAAAACATTTCAGAAAAAAGTAGAGCTTGATTTTGCGGCGTGCTGAGCACTACGTTGAATAGTGTCAGCTCCCCGCAGTGCCACATACTCAGTCACTTTTTAGCACGCTCTGAGCTCAGTTCTCCTTCATTTCTAACTGCTCCTTAAAGTGCTCCAGGCAGAGAGGGAATGGGACATGCCATCACTCCAAAGAGAATAAATATGGTGTATTATATAAGGGACTTGAGAGTCTGTGGATTTTGGGGTACACTGTGGTCTGTGGAAACCAACCAAATCCCCCCCACCCACAGACACAGAAGAGCAGTCGTAAAGTATTCGTTTGTACTTATTGAAGTCTCTCTTGCTTCTTTCTGCCCAAAGCGCCCTCATAAGTCCATCCACCGCAGGAGAACTGACCCAATGGTCACTCTGTCCTCTGTGCTCGAGAGCATCATCAATGACATGAGGGACCACCCCAATGTAAGACACACACTTTATACGTTTTACATGTACCTATTCCAAACTGTGTGTTCATTTTTTGCTTAATATTCCTCGTTCTGTGTGTGTGTGCGTGTGTGCTCCAGACGTATCCATTTCACACTCCAGTGAATGGAAAGGTGGTGAAGGATTATTATAAAATCATCACTCGGCCAATGGACCTGCAGACGCTTCGAGAGAACGTCCGTAAACGACTGTACCCTTCACGGGAAGAGTTCAGAGAGAGTGTGGAACTCATCGTCAAGAACAGTGCCACTTACAACGGTACGAATGCACACACACACAAACATGCACACACAATTATAGTGAACAAAATTATACATGCAACACTTTTGTTTTTGCTCCTTATTTTTTAGGAGCTGCCCTCAAAGGTCTAAGACTTTTTCAATGTACACAAAAGGGCTTTTCTCTTAAATGTTGTTCACAAATCTGTCTAAATCTGTGTTAGTGAGCACTTCTCCTTTGCCGATAATCCTTCAAAAATGTGCAGTTTACTTTTACTGTATTCCGGGGGGTCTGAAAACCAGTCAGTATCTGGTGTGATCACCATTTGCCTCACACAACTCACAAATCTCCCTCGCATAGGGTTATTCATGTCAGGTTGTTGATTGTGGCCTGTGGAATGTTGATCCACTCCTCTTCAATGGCTGTGCGAAGATGATCTTGGAGGTGGAGGTCCAGAGCTGGTGTGGTCACACATGGTCTGCAGTTGTGAGGCCTGTAGGATGTACTGCCAAATTTCTTTGAAATACCTTTGCAGGGGGCTTTGGTAGAGAAATGAACAACAAATTCATTGGCAACAGCTCTGGTGGACATTCCTGCAGTCAGCATGCGACTGCACGTTCCTTGTTTCTTGCTGTGTGATAAAACTGCACATTTTAGAGTGGCCTTTTATTGTGGCCAGCCTAAGGCACACCTGTGCAATAGTCATGCTGTCTAATCAGAATCTTGAAATGCCACACCTATGAGATGGATGGATTATCTCTGCAAAGGAGAAGTGATGACTGACACAGATTTAGAAAATGTTTGTGAACAGTATTTGAGAGAAAAAAGCCTTTTGTGTACATAGAAAAAGTCTTAGATCTTTGATGTCAGCTCATGAAAAATGGGAGAAAAAACAAAAGTGTTACTTTTATATTTTTGTTTAGTATGTGATGTCTGGTGAGTTTAACTATTCCATATAAATATTCCATATATAAAATGACATGAAAATAAGTCAGACGTGCTTGGCTTTGATCACTCAGGCTTAATTTAATGTGTGTGTGTTTCAGGAGCAAAACATCCTCTAACGCAGGTGGCTCAGGCCATGCTGGACCTCTGTGATGAAAAACTGAAAGAGGTAAGTAATATCTGTATATATCTATATCCATTCGTATATACCTCTCTGTCTCTCTGCCTGTCACGCCTCCTGTCTGTCTGCTTACTATCGCTGTCACAATAAACTTAAAAGGGGCAATCTATAATACTGACACCAAGCGTTCAAAACTGGAGCTATGATACGGTTTCAGAACAGCTGAGAGAATCTGCCTCCTTCCCCTCCTCCCCAGACGTAAAGTTTGACCAAATTAACAGTTTGAGGAAAACAGAACAAACAAGCAAGTTTCATTTAAGAATTTTTGACTGTAATAGCTAAGAAGAATGTGCCATAATCAACATATTTACTCAGAAAAGTGTTCATCATTTCACTAAAACATCTAGCTACCAACGTATTTACAGATCTTTGCTTCTCAAAATTATTCAAACATTTCGTTCCACTTACATGTGTCCGTTTGAGTCTCGTTGGCATTATTCAATAGCTTCGAGAAGTCTCGGTTCCACCTATGATGTCACTAAATACTGAAAGGAAAAAATGGAAAGAGCCGCTGCTGTTTCTCTGCAAGAGAAACAAGAATTATACTGTTTAAACTATGGAGCTAAAAGTATTTGGATCTAAATTTTCAATATTTGAATTATATTTGTCTATATATTTTATATTTGAATAATTTTTGTAAGGCATTTGAAAACTTGAAATTTTGAGGTGGCGATATATTCAGATTTGAAAAATTCAGATTGAAAAAAAAATTCAGATAAAAAAAAAAAGTAAAAGTAAAAAAAAAAATACGAATCTAGGCCAGAGGTCACTGACTGAACCTCTGACCAGTTTACACAGCGTTTCTTTTTAACTTTACACCAAAACAGGGCAAACGGGGCATCTTTATTTTTTTTTTGGTCTTAATAATTTTACACGAGGTGACTGGACCTTATAATCATACGTTTACAGAAATATAAGTATTTCTACATAGATGACGGTTCCCCACTATGCCCCGTACCATATTTTTCTAAACTGCCTCCACCTTCAAACTCAAGGCCAATCTTTCCTCTCATTTTACTCCGTCTCCGGTCATGGATGTTTTTAGAAGGGCATTGGGGTATTTGGGTCTGGTAAAATATAACATTAACTCTGTTCACTTCGCCTTTTCATTGCTGCAAGACACTATGTTTGTAGACCTGGCAGCAGTGGGTTTGGTCTGTGGAATGATTGGACAGAGGGTGGGATCACAAGCAGGACCTCGGAGGCACTTCTCAAAGAGAATATACTGCTTCTGCAATACTATGAGAGGCAGAAGTGTATTGGCTTTGGCTGTCTTTTTTTTAATCTATGATCACAAATCTTGGACATTTTATGACCAAGTACAGTAAATATCTTACAGATTGCTCCTTTAACTTTGTTGCCTGTCCCATCCTGTCCCCACTTGCAGAAAGAGGAGCGTCTGGCTCGTTTGGAGAAGGCGATCAATCCTCTGTTGGATGATGATGACCAGGTGGCATTCTCCTTCATCCTCGACAACATTGTCACGCAGAAGATGATGGCTGTCCCTGATGTAAGTGTCCCGCACTCTCCAACACTGTTCAGTCGTGATGCAGCTTTGGAGAGGACTGGCAGAACACACTTGAAACACATGATCATTAGATAAGTGACAAACAATCAAAAAGTCCAGGAACAGTCTGGAGTTTATCCGGTAAACATTACATGTGCTTATAATCAAGACTTTAAAAGAAGAGGTGAATGTCTTCGTATTTTATAAAATAATCTCTCTCTCTCTCTCTCTCTCTCTCTCTCTCTCTCTCTCTCTCTCTCTATCTATCTATCTATCTATCTAGTCATGGCCATTCCATCATCCTGTGAATAAGAAGTTTGTTCCTGATTATTATAAGGTCATCCCTAACCCAATGGACCTGGAGAATCTGCGGAAGGTATGAGCTCTTTATGGTGGCGAAGGATGTTGGGGAAAGTGGGAGCATGTTGAGGATTGTTGGCTTGAGGTGTTTGTAGAGTTTGTTGATAACTAGTTGGAGATAATCATGTGATTCAGAGATGTTACTAGGTGGCTACTTTGGTCACTCTCTTCCACCTTCACAAATTAAAGCAAGTGTTATCACCCTCAATTGTTCCATTAATAATCTATCCTTTCAGGCATCAATGTTATAGACAAGTGATTTACGGGTAGAGAAGATACAGACAAAGAGGAAACAACTCTGAAAGAGTTTACAGTAACTTAAAATGAGGTATAAAAGAATCAGGATGCCATAGAGGAGAATGCTGCAGGATGCTGGGGGATGAGGAGGATGTTTGGAAATACTGGACAATGCTGAGGGATGTTGAGATTTTGAGGTTTCTGAGTTTGATGTTGCTTTGATGTAAAGTTTTGTTTGTTTTCTTCAGAACATCAGTAAACACAAGTATCAGAACCGAGAAATGTTTCTGGGGGATGTCGGTCTGATCCACACCAACAGCGTCAAGTACAACGGTGAGAATTCACTCATTCATTTACTCGTTAATTTACATTTACAGCATTTAGCAGTGCTTAGTGATCAGACAGAAGGCCAAACAAGGGCCAGCGCTGATATCTAAAGAGAAAAAACATAGTAAGTGTGATATACAGTGTCTAGTCAGTGCTCATACCTAGAAAGAAAAGAGTTAAGTGCAGTATAAGTGCAATAAAGTCTGTTATGATGTGCACTTAAATTAGTGCACACTTAAGTGGGTCTCAAAGTGGGTCTTCAGTCTGCATTTGAAGACTGCAGAAGAGCCTGCTGTTCAGATAGCCAGTGGAAGTTTGTTCCGCTATCTGGCCGCCAGGATTGAGAACAATCGAATGATAGTTGGCCATCCAGAATCACACCAGGGCTTCTTGCATCTTCAGATGGAACAATCGAGAAGTTCTCAAATGTTATAGCAACATCATGGTGAGGACTGGCCATTGCAGCTAAGTCTTGCTAGGATTCAGGTTCAGGTGGTGACCAAGTAGCGGTGTCAGTCAGACACGACGAAACTCGGAACCAATGACAGTTTGGCTGATCTTGCTGCCTGCAGCCAATTTGAAGCCAGAATTATTGGGGTCCTGGAGCTGATTTTGGAGAAAGAGGGACAATTGGTAATACACTGCACATTCAAGAATTTTATAGAGGAAAGGGACTGCAACTTGACTGTTGGAAGGTTGAAGTCTCCAAGGAGAACAAGTGGCGTTCCATCGACGAGGAAGAGAGTCATAAGAATATCTTACTCATTGATGAAGTTGCTTAGAGGAGAAGGGGAATGATAGATGACAATAATATGCAGTTTAGTGGGTGAAGACACAGTAACAGTATTCAAAAGATGAGGGAAAGAGAGTGAAGTGAAGATCCACTTTCTGGACAAAAGCAAACTTGTACCACCACCCCTGCCAGTCTGTCTCGGAGAGTGGAATAGGAAAGTTTGTTCATGAAAGGCAGAGAGGATAGGGCTGCTGGAGTCACTGAGTTCTGAGATGCCAAGGCTGAGATGAAGTCTGTCTGTTGAAAGTGCAGGAGGGGGGTAATTGAATGGACAGAAGATGAAGAAAAAAGTAAAGATACTTGGCCAAGGTTTAATAACCTGTTGTTTTATTATCTTTATTCCTCCAGGTCCTGACAGTCAGTATACCAAAACTGCACTGGAGATAGTGAACGTCTGCAAACAGACCTTAGCCGAGGTGTGTGTGTGTTATGACACACTGATTGTTGCTACGCAGTTCATATATTCTTCCTTTCAGTTGTTTGGTTGTTGTTGTGATATTAAAGGATATGTGCATGCATATGTGTGTGCACACAGTATGATGAACACCTGACCCAGCTGGAGAAGGACATCTCGACAGCTAAAGAAGCCGCTCTGGATGCCGCTGACCTTGAATGTCTAGATCCACTCACACCTGGCCCATACACTCCTCAGGTACACATACACACCTGGACCATACACACCTTAGGTACACACACACATACCTGAACTATACATATCTCACGTACACACACACGCATAGGGCTCTGGGTATCCTTTGAACATTTTTGATACAGATACTGAAACGATTCTTTGAATTCAGTCTTTTGAATTCGATACTGATACCAAAATGATACTTTTTTGATTTTCTTTTTGAATTGTAACAAAAAAATACAAAAAGGGACAATTATTCTCACACAGTCTGTTTATTTAATAGCCAACATGAGTAATCTCAGTCACCATGAGAGGCTACCATCTTTTTATATGGATCTTATTGGAACAAACATACAATGAGCATCTTTGTACTTCTTTATTAAGAACAAAAACATCAGCATTACTAATGCTTTACGTGTAACAAGTATTACCTAAGCACCTAATCATATTGCTTGATGCCGTTTGGTTTTTAAGAGTTGTTTTTTATGTCAGCCTTCTCTGGTGAAATGCTAGCTCTCTCTTGATTGATGGTGCCACCTGGTGTGGAAAAAATCAGCTCTGATGGTGTAGGACAGTGGTCATCAATCTTTTTACATGCAAGATCAACTTTTGAAATCTGAGCTGAAAGATCTACCAGCATAAATACCAGGGTTAGGATACTTAAAAACATAGCTCTTTATGTCCCCATAGCCTCCAATAGCATGAAATTAACCTTTTACTGTTTACTTACTTTATTAAGGTACAGCTGGCTGTGGTGGTACTCGGCGCCTGAGGCTGTACACTGTCTGCAAGTGCTAATCTCTTGCTTATACTTCAGTTGGCAGCATTTTCTGATATAATTCTTTTAGCTTATCGAAATATCCTACCTACTGGTGTTTAGGTGGCTGTACTCTATATTACCACATTTCCACAATGTAGCACAACTCTACATTGCGACACTGCGTCGCAACACACTCTCTCAGGTAGTGTCGCAGTCACACAGCTCCAGGGGCCTGGAGGTTGTGGGTTCGATTCCCGCTCCGGGTGACTGTCTGTGAGGAGTTGGTGTGTTCTCCCCGTGTCCGCGTGGGTTTCCTCCGGGTGCTCCGGTTTCCTCTCACAGTCCAAAAACACACGTTGCAGGTGGATTGGTGACTCGAAAGTGTCCGTAGGTGTGAGTGTGTGAGTGAATGTGTGTGTGTCTGTGTTGCCCTTTGAAGGACTGGCGTCCCCTCCAGGGTGTATTCCCGCCTTGCGCCTGATGATTCCAGGTAGGCTCTGGACCCCCCGCGACCCTAAATTGGATAAGCGGTTAACAGATAATGGATGGATGAAACTGAAACCATCAGTGCTGCTGCTGCGTTTACTCAGACAGGGCAGAGACAGTACAGAGCTGACTATTGGTCAGGGATGTGAATTTGCGGATACAATCCCTGAGTGACCGCGCCATTATATGTGCCTAATTAACTAGCTAGCAAAACACTGGATACAGAGTCTGAGTTTTTGGTTGTAAAGTATTTAGCCCAGATTCTCCCATGTCTGGCAGCACTATCTTGAGGTATTTGCTGCACCTGCTGCTGCTCTCAGACACTCTTTCAAAGCAGAGATACACTTTTTTGTCATGGATTTATTCATTTGTTTATTTTGCATTTTATGCAAAGTACCTAAAATAGGCACCGTTATTTTTCTTCCCTCCCCCAACACACAAACACACACACACCTGGCCTATACACACCTCAGGTACGCACACACCTCAGGTACACGTACACACATCTTGTCTTCCTTCAGTTTCTGTGTGTTCTTTAATCTGAGCTTGCTTTTATCCTCACTGTTTACTTCAACATTCTTCTCTACTTCTTTCATTCCCCTCCTCTCCATTCCTCACTGATCTTTTATTTTTTCCTGTTCCGCCTGCTTCTCCTTCTTACATGTTTTTCCTTTTATTTTCACTGTTTCTTTTTCTCACTCTTCCCCTCTTGTTTCTACATGCCTCTGCTCTGTCTGCTCTGTTTTGTCCCCAACGCTTCTGTCTCTCTCTGTCTCTCTGAACCTTTGTGTGTGACTCTGCAGGGTGATGCTAGCCTGTTATCCGAGGCTACACTAGTTCCTCCCATACCTCAGAAACGAGGGGGGCAGGTACTCCTCTATCTCTCCTTCTCCATCCTTTTTTCCACCATCTCTACATCCTTGCTCTGTAATCTTGGTGCTGTTCCTCTCCTCTTTGTTTCTGTTTCCTGTGTGTTTCTTCTTTATTTCAAATAAATAACAGCATGAATATTTAGAAATTAAATCAGGGCATCTGGTAGCACTTAACAATCTTTCTTGGGGTGCCACAGTGGTCTGTGGTTCAGTCCCAGTGATGCCCCAGTCATTTGTCAGTGAGAGTTAAGAAAGCACAGCCTCTCTCTCTAGGGATGGGAAGGGTAGTCCCCCTCCCACATCACCTGCACAGTCAGGGCGTGCATGCGGCAGATCTGGCCGTTTAGTGTTTTCTGAGCATGTTGAGCTTCAGCAGCTGTGTGTTAGCCCTCACCCTCCCCAGCAGGGGGCACAGTGTGTGACTAGGAGAGTTGTAGATAATGTGGACCTGGGACAAATGCATTTGGAGAATATTATATTGATATTTAATATAATTAAAGTTTGGGTTTAATTTAATGTACTTAAATCTGTCTCTGGACTGCCCTGATTTGACACCTTCATCCCCTCCTCCACCGCATGGCTGTTCAATGGTTGTCTTCCTGTCTGACTGTTTACATTACTGTTTGTGTGTTGGGTTTTTTTTTTAGGGTCGTGGGCGTGGCAGACTTGAGGAGGAGTCAGATGTTGACATTGAAGGATTTGAAGAGGATGATGACGGAAAACCTAAAACTCCTGCTCCGGTAAAATTTAAAGTTTATATCCGTTCTGCCTCCCATGCAGCCAGCGACCAGCTCTCTGTAATGTTCCAGAGGTTCTGTAGAGTTTTGAAGGTTCCTGTAACATTGTAATGATAGTGATAATGATGGTGTTTTAGGCTGAGGAAGGTGATTTGGATGATGATGAAGACGAGATTCTGCTGCCCCCGAGGAGGAGGTTGGATGAGGATGATGATGATTATGAAGAAGGCTCCAGCAGACCGGCCCAGTCCAGTGTTCTGTACCAAGATTTACTGATGTCTGATGGAGAAGATGAGGGCAGCGATGAAGAGGGAGACAATCCTTTCTCCTGTAAGTTTTACATTAACTTTACATCAGCCCTGTGAACACGAGCATGGAGGGGGGCTTGGAGACGGTCACACACAGATGGTTGCTATGCACTGAGTGGTTGCATTATGAGGATGATTTTAACTAAAATCCTAAATTCTATATTTGCTCTTTCCTCTTGCATTTCCCTCTTCTGCCATTGGCTCTATGTTCTGTCAATCACAGCCATCCACCTATCAGAGAGTGGCAGTGACAGTGACAGGGAGACGGGGATTCAGGAAAACACTCGCATGGGCATGGAGCAGGACGAGAGTATGATGTCATATGAGGTGGAGGGGCCAGACGAAGACACACACATGGAGGACAGCAACGTCAGGTCAGAGAAAGGGAGACACGCATACACATACACACGGGAGTATTATGGCGCTTTGCCACTGTATGGAACCTACACGACTCGGCACGGCTCTTTTGCTTTTCTACTGGCCAAACTTGGTACCTGGTCCTTGGAACTGGGTAAATGTCTGTCACCACAAAATGCAGAGCTCGTTCAAATCCAGCACAAACACGCCGCTTGTAAAATCTCTTAATTTTGCAGTAGCTTTCACGTTTATTTTTTTTATCAGACTCACAACGGTAGCTCAGAACTTTACCTTGAGGTGTTTTGAAGAGGTTTATATGCTTCTTGGGCCGATGGCCAACGGAAATTTCCAGTGGGGTTTTGCAACGTCGCCAGCTTCATCTCATAGAGGAGCCCTGCTAGTGGAAAAGTGACAAGCTTTAAGCGAGCTGTGCCGTGCCATGCTGTGCTGAGCCATGTCGAGTCGTGTAGAGTCAGTCCCATTCGGTGGAAATCACCATTAGTTGAGCATGTGAAGGGTGGAGATCAGGAAATTAAACTTGTTTTCTGTGTATTTTTCAGTTATGGTAGTTACGATGATGGGGATAGAATTCGGCGTGGGCGGAGCTCCAGCCCCGGAGGTGGGGAAGGGGAAGTGCCATATGGAGTAAGTGAGGAAGAGGAGGAGGAAGAAGACGATGAAGGAGAAGAGCGAAGAAGAGGGCCGAGTGTTCTCAACCAGGTCCAACTCAGCGAGGACGAAGATGACAGCGAGGAGTTCAGATCAATTGGAGGAGACAGTGACATGGACTCTGATAATTAACATAAACAATGACAACTCCTTATATGGACACCAACAACTCCTTACATGGACATGGACCTCAGTGCTCTGTGAAGTGTGGTCACAGATTGTAAATATCCCTCAGTGTTCAGTGAGTTGTGTCGGTTCCGCACCTCCACCCGGTCTGGATGCCGCAGTTCCGCTCATTCGCTGCTGAATGTTTATTCGTTTTTATTCTCATTTTTATACGAGACTGGTCTGGTCACTGAAGCCTTTAGAAATAAAGTTTGTGTTTTAGACATCAGAGTTTGAGACTCTTTCTTCTGATCAGCAATCAGTAATGAGTTACACACTCACCCAGCCACTCACACACACACACTTTCACAGTGACTGGTTTCACAAAGTTACTGGGTGAGTTTGTGTATTGTTTTTATTTGTATTATTTTGTGTGATTATTGATAACTGATGGCTCTTTGAATAAAGGTGTGTGTGTGTGTGTGTGTGTGTGTGTGTGTGAGAGAGATGGGTTGAGTAGGTGCAGATGCCTGTGACGCCAAGCTCCAACGCTGAGCAGGAACTGGACTCTGAAGCTGTCGATTTCTTTGTGTTTTATTGCAGGGTGTGTTTCTGAAAGGATTTCGCTCTGTCACAGCTCTGTCGTTATTCTAGAACCTGGTTCTCTCTGAAGCGTGTGTGTATCTGTGTCTTCAGGATGAAGTTTTCTGCCTGTGTGTGTTTTGCTGTTGTGTTTATGTGTACTGTAAACGGACAAACAAGTGATGACGGTGAGTTTAGTTTGAGCTTCACACTTTCTAATGTACAGAGTAATTGGGTTGATTTGTACTTACGGAGACTTTATCAGAGAATAAAGAACCATCGCTTCTAAATGTTTGTGAATCTTTTTTAAATGTGAAAATGATGTGAAAATGATACAAAAATGATAATATTCTTCAAATTGGAATCATCTTAAAGTAAGATCATTCTAAAGTAAAATTTTAATATTTTATTTATTCAAATTATAAAGAAAAACAAATAATGTGATTATATTATAGAAATAATATTGATCAGTTCCATTTTTCAATCTGGGCTTACATTTTCTGTGTAAGGATATAAGGGCCATATTATGATGGTCATAATGTTGTCAGTCTCCAGAACTCAGGTCTGTGAGTTGTTCCCAGTGTGCAGTGGACAGTATCGACCCAAAGTGGACTGAGGTAGGACAAGGGGTGAATGGAGACCGGGTCCTGGGCCCAAGTCTCACTGATGGAGGGAGTGAGTGCGAGTCCTTTTGGTCCAATCCCATAGAAGAGCTACTGGAGCACACACTGCTGAAAGAGTTAATGTTGCTTTGATTGAACTTGGTCAGAACTTGCAGGTGACCACGTTGACTTAGTTCCCATATTTACAATGTGTATATGTTGTTTTTCTGCAGAAAGGCTTTGTAGAGGAGCTCCGAACTTTGCCCCCTGCAACAACGGCGACCCCTGGGATTGTGCCGAAAATATCAGCACTTGCTCCTGTAATAACGGCAAGGCTTACTGCAGGTAATCAATTATCAATCAGTCACTGGAGGTGATCAATTACCAGGCAGTCACTGCTTTCCAGTTAATAAACCGGTAGTTACTACAGGCGATCTACAACCAGTCAATGCAGATGATCAATAATCAGCCTAATACTGCAGGTGATCAATAACCAGTTGATCACTACAGAGCATCTATAGCCGATCAATCTCTGTAATTAACAGGTAATTCCGTAATCATTAACCAACATCATTCTAAACTGCTATCCCACCTTAAATTGTGCAGAAGTTAAAACAGTGTTGAGGCAGCAGCACACAAGTGCTGCTCCAATTATGGTGGAATGACTAATTAAATAAGAATCCCGATTCACATTCAAAGGGTTATTGTACAAACTGCTGTCTCATTTAAGGGGTAACTGCACATTTGAATATATAATTAGTTTTATGCTTTTAGAAGTATAGAAGCTGTGAAGGGTCAACACTGAAAATATTAAATCATTAATTAAGATTTAATAACATTAAACAAGATGTCCTGGACATTTCACAGTTAATAGAACTTGTATAATCCAAAAATGCCAAAATGTTGAATGAAGGAATGAATTCTGTAAATTGTTCTGTACAGGAATGTGTCATTTATTAGGTAATCAGATGGGGTTTTTTTTAATGAAAATGACAAATCCTGAAAATGGGACTGTCACATGACAAATTTGAGCTACATCTTTCATAGTTTTGTATGGAAAAAAAAGTTTTTTCATTCACGTACATTCATTAAAAACATTAAATTATTCATAAATTCTACAAATAAATTGTATTTTAAAACTGTCCCTAGGTTTACATAAAACACTACCTGCGGTGTGCCCTCAACCTCATTGCTCAGTAGGTTATTTGGCCAATGGGAATGCATAAGTTGATGAAAGTTGTTTACTTGTTGAATTGTATGATTTTAAGCTTGTCTTTTTATTTATTTATTTTATTTTATTTTTTTTTTGGGGGGGATGAGGACAAGCTAAATGCATCAGGCCTCACACACAAATATCCCAGAAAATAATACAATTATCAAACCTTAAAAACATTCCACCTTTACAAAAAAAAAAAAAAATCAGCCATTTTATTTAGACTTCCACCTTAAGTGACCACTTCATCGAAACAGTCGCATTAAATTAAATACCACCTTAAAAATCTCCCGTTATATTTTGCTGGCCACCTTTTAAAAATTCCACCTTTATAAATCAACCATTTTATTTAGGCTTCCTTAAGTAAATGACCATGTCAAATAAATGGACATCTTTAAAAAATCATGTGCTTAAAATATGCAAGAGCAAACCTTTTATAGGTTCCAAATGTGACAGTGGGACAGTGGTTGAAAAAACCCATATATTCGCCTTCTCTGCTGCGTGTGTGAATCTTTTTTTGCAGTTGTGGATTTATGACCCTGTTCTGACGGTCAATTGATGGACCAATAGGAAAGCTTTAACTGGACCAATCAGATCGCAAGTGTTGTTTAACCAATCAGAACACTAATTTGTTGCTGTCAACCGTAGCGCTTTTCCACCAAAAGAACTCTCTGGAGTTCAGAGGCGTCCTGCTGAGCTTGTGAACAGCGGAGAGACGTAACCAAGAGCTCAGAGCTTCAAATACAGCGTTATCGCCCAGTGGAACTTGATGGTGTCATTTACAACATTTCATAGAAATAACTAATAGGAAATAAAACAGGAACACACCCTGTTTTTGTGTTTCTGGTGCTGTTAAGCGCGATGCCATGCGTGTTGGTTAGAGCCACGGTTCTTGGTTACATTTGTCCTCTGTTCATGTTTAGAAACGCGGCGATTCACTGGAAAGAACCAAGGTTCCAAGAATCAGGAACGGAACCGATTCAAGAACCAGAGTTCTTTTGGTGAAAAGCGCTATGGTTGACAGCAACAAATCAGTGTCCTGATTGGTTAAACAAACCTTGAAATCTGATTGGTCCAGCTGAGGTTTTTCTATTGGTCCATCAATTTGTCTACAAAACAGGGTAAATAAATCCACAACTGCAAAAAGAGATTCACACAAGCAACAGAGAAGATGAATGTATGGGTTTTTTCCACCACATTCAAAACCTCCCACTATCATATTTGGAACCCTAAAGAATGTTTGCTCTTGCACATTTTAAGCCATTTGAGAAGGTACTGATTCACACATTCATGACATTTGATTTACAAATGCAAATCTTTTCTACACAGTTGTGAATTTAAATTATTATTGTTGTTGTTTTAAATTTGTGCATTCCAGTACATTAGTGGATTTGAATTTTACGTATATGTAGTTGCTCAAACGGCAAATAAACTGACACCTTAAAAAAACCCTACCTCTTTTAAAAGACTCACATTAGACTACTTCATTCAATAAACTACTGCTGGAATTTCACAATCCATCTTGAAAATCCAGTCACATTTATCCAGGGCTTCCTTGTACACATAGAGCTTAATGCATAAGAATAACAGCATGAGTCTGTGTGTATTGTCTGAGTGTCTGTGTGAGAGTGGCAATTAAATGTCATTGTTATTGTTAAAGATCTTCCAAGCCAACTTAATCACTTAACTGTGTAGATGAAGGTGGGGTTATTAATCTACCATTACCCTTTTTGTAAAAATCCCAATGTAAATATAGTTATTTATTTATTTATTTATTTAGCTTTACAATTACACGAGGGCTTGGCAGTTAGTCTGTGGTTATCCACCAATACACTTCACCAAGATGTTGCTTATATATCTTTTAGGAATTACAAAACCATGTCAGAAATAATAAGGGATCAATAAGAAAATCCTATTTGTATAAAAAAATGACTATAAATTATTAAACCATTATAACACACACAGATTTGCCCATGACAAGACTTGACATTTTAGGATTGAAGTCATGCTAAAATGGGTTTTATTCAAGCATTAATGCATGCTGAGATGGCATGGTATGTGTTTCTCATAGTTTAACATGTCCTCCATATGACTCAGTGCTCAGATTCAAGAATAAGATACTTTTTCCCCCTGATACTGATATTTATAGCTCTTGCATTTAAGGTGGAACAGCTAATCTGTATATTAAAGATATTTTGACTTTGTGATGCAATTGTTATTAATACAAATTCTTGTGCACCTTAAATAAGTTCATTAATGTTAACAATGGTGTATGTTTTATGTTTTGTGTGTGTGTGTGTGCGCGCTCAGGTGTAATAACTATGTGGACGAGTTCTATATTGGTGAGAACTGTAACCAGAAATGGACGACGCTGACCTTTGCTCTCGTGGCATCTCTCCCCGGATTCACTCTGGCGCTGGTGGTGGGAGTGACAGTCCACCTTATACACACTTTCAGCAAGCCCAGCACAGGGTCAGTCAGATATATATATTTTTATTTATCAAATTTATATTTGTTGACCCCACTCTGCACTGAATGAGTCCAGCTGCTCCCAGTATGGACACAATAGATGCTTTTCCACTGCAAGAAGTGAACAGCTCAACTTGATTCACTTATAGAGATGGTTGCTTTTCCACTAGCACAGCTGCCCCTTGAAATGGAACCAGTGTTGTTGCGAAACCCCACCTCTAATGGGAAACGAGAAACGTGAGCTGTGAAATGCCAGCAGTAAATGTTAGCTGCTGTTTACTCAGTATTCGTGAATTTACACGTCACAATTTAGTACCTACTTGGCTCGGTTGGAACTGTAAGTAAGCAAGGACAAAGGGTATTTTCACACCTATAATTCGTTTGTCTGGTCTGATTCAGTTCATGAGATTGTATACTTGGAACGTTTTCCCCTAAGTTTGTTTTCACACAGTGATAAATCAAAGTTCACCAAAATGCATTACAACAAACCATATGAGAACGTTCTGTTGACTTACTGGTCGGACCTGTATGGGGCAGGAGCAAGAAATTTCATACAGGAAGAAACTCCTGGTTTTGTGGATTTGTGCATAATGCAAGGCACACCTGGCTATGGGAGGTCGGATCGAGGAAAGTTCACATTCTCACCACAAACAAACTGATCCAGAGTTTGTTTGGGATCAGTCCGAGACCACGTACTCTCAAGGGTCTCGGTGCATTTGTTGTGGTTTACATCCGAGGGCGATTAATGCATTCACACCTACACAAACGAATTGCACCAAAGGTGTAAACGAGAGGTCCTCAAACTCTTTAATCAAAGGGCCAGCTCACAGTTTTTCAATTTTTTTGTGGGGGTCCTGACTGCAGCCACAGCCTCTCACACTCTGAGAAACGACGTGGATTTGGGAGGTGGGATTCAGTATATTGACTAGACACTGATGGACCGTTGTATTGTAGTTTGTGCAAAATGACTGCTAGGGACAATTCCGTAGTCACTGCAGTTGTGAAATCGCCTTTAAAAGTACCTGGTTCAAGGGCCCAAGGACCAGATTTAGCCAGTCAAGTGTGTAGTACGTCAAGTGTGTACGTCAATTACCTCTATATAAACATGCCAGCTGAAATGGGAGAAGCTCTTTAGCTTCTTTAGCACCTGGCACATGAGCCTAAGCTGACCATGCCTAATGCCAAGGTTTAGTTCTACTGTATAGATAAAGGTAGCTTTTAGTTTGCAGTAGTTCAGAGATAAGGAAGCTAAGAAATGTGCTGAAGCAGCAGGAGCAGAGTCTGACCAGCAACTGATAACAAAATAAAGATATAACACAGGAGGAGACAAAGGTTAAAGAGGGAAAATTCCAGCAGTGTTACACAATCCGCCACAATTTTTTGCATGAGCTGTAAACACAGAGATGGACTGAGCAGATGAATGGAATCAGACCTCCTCTAAAAACCCCTCACAGACAGTGAGGGCAGTGCATGGTGGGGGGGCGGGGGACACAGTTGATTTCTGGCTGTAGTTTGAAGAAGGTGGTGATGTTTAAACCCAGTCCTGGATGAGCAGTATCATGCAGGACACTGAGGATCAGATGTCTGTTGTCCTTCACCATCATCATCACTCCGCAGAGACTCTTTAGACGATGGAGGTGGAGGGGGAATAAAATGCTAGGTGTGTTTTGGAGACATGGAGATGCCTGGTTACATTCACCTGTTTATTATTGTTTTACACAAGGTGAACACCATTGTTAAACATGGACAGCATACTACTTATGTACATTTCCAGTGAATTTCAGGTGTCATTCCTCTTGTCAGTCGCAGGTTGGACCATTTTTAAACTGATGAAGAATACATAAGGATGTTGATAGGTTTCAGCAGGTGGTCTCTCCTCCACACACTCACAGTGACTGGTTTTGTTTGTTTATTTTCTAGAGGAAGAAACAAACCAATGTCTAGCTCCAACAACACAGAGACCATGTTCCCTGGAATAGTTTTTGCGTCTGATGTGAAGGTGAGTCACTGTTTAAAGAATGTAATGCTCTTACCGGCAGACATCAGGTGAATAGATATATAAATGTTCTTCTCTACAAAAGGGGGCACTGCAGAAGAATTTTGAGACCCATTGACCTAGTGGGTATATACTGTATAAACAAATTAGCGCCCCAAGTCTTCGACCCCCAGAAACGTGTGGAATGTGATGGAGGGTTAGGGCTGGGTTTAGGGTAAAGTTAGAGGTAGATTGTTAGTGTTTGTGTAGGTTGAGGTTACGATTTGGACATGAGGTTGGGTTTAGGTTTGGCATTGTGGTTTGGGGTTTGAGGTTAGGGTTTTAGGTTTGGGATTTGTGGCTGAGGTTAGGGTTTGGGGTTGAAGCTGGTGTTGAGTCACACCACTCAGCTTTTTCTTTCCTCCCTCTCTCCAACCAGATACACCCCATAGTATTTCCTGGTAGCTACTGTTTAATTTAATCTGAATAATGCAGTAAAACCCTAATCCACTGTAAACTCATCCAATGATTAAACAGATAACTCACCCCATAAAACACACACACACACAAAGAGAATTATTGATCCTCTGATTCAGTGTGATTGTAAGTGCTGGTCTAAGCAAACTTTTCCTGATCCTCTCTCTCTCTCTAAGGGTCGTCCTAATGGTCTTCCTCCTCGTCCAACCTCAGTGCAAGGCGGTGTCACCATGCCATCCACACAGCCATACAGGTGAGTGCTGACCTGCAGGAGACATCAAGGGTCCATTTAGTTCCGGAGGTCCTTGTTTTCTGAGTTCCCTGATCCCCTCAATCTTCCTCAAGCTTTTTGAGGACTTAAGGGGTTCAGAGATTTAAAAGTTCAAGCTTTACTGACACAAGCACACAAAGAACTCAGTTCCCTGACCACCGAATAGACAAGTCTTCTGTTCCTGAGGTTCCTATAGCTTCTGACCTCCTTGAGTCACTTTGTCTTTAAGACGAAGCTTTAAGACTGCCAAGTCCAGGAGATCCTCAGTTTCTCAGGTCCCCTCTGAATTCTTAAAGTTCTAAGAGTTCTCCAAGGTTCCCAGTGTCTTGAACCTCTGAAACCCTCAAATGGATGTGCCCAGAACCTTATGGAAAGACCTGATGGGGCGCTGGTTTTTGCAGATGTAGAATGTTACTGACAATGTTAACCCTCTGTATGTCTCTTTCTGTGTGCAGTATTCCAGAGAACACTCGTCCTGTAACCGACCGGCCAACTGCGGGGAACCTTCAAGTTCCGTACAGGTAAACAAAGACATTCTGTTGCTCTTCTCTCAGGTGCTGGACACTGGCTGGTAGCTCAAAACAAATCATCACACAGATCCTGATAATGCTCAGGTTCACTGTCTAGGAGGAAATTCGGACTGACCCGATGTGGAAGGGGCAGATGCTGCTGAAGAAGTTCTTATGATACACATCTCAGAAACATCTGGTCCAACATATCTATTACCTGCCAAGTAACAGCCACTAGAGGGGGCTATAAACTTATCTTGCCTTTTGCTCATGGTGATCTTAGTCTCATGGGCAGCTGCTCCAGAGGGTTCTGTTTCAGCACATGTGGTGTTTTTAAAGATTTAACCCTGTCCGCCACAAGTTACTGATTTCCCATACTATTTACACCACCTATGGGCATTAAATAATCAGTAAACCCACACTGAGGAGTGACAGATGTTTTGAGGACACAGGTAAACAAATATCAGCGCATGTGTTTAAGGTCTTATTGCAAAAATCTCAGAATTCCGGCTCCATGCTGAATTCTAGGGTTGTGTGTGTTCTGTATTTAGCTCATCCTCTAGCATGCGCCCAGCTGCAGGCCTCTGGGACAGAGCAGCACCTCGTCCCTCAAACAGGTAAAATCAGGACCGTCTCTCTTTGTTTTTACTGTGAAAATGACAAGCCACATCAGCTGGGTTTAATTGACTTCAGACTTGACTTTAGATTTGCCTTCAAATGAATTGGACTCGAGATCTTTGTGTAATTGTTGTCATTATTATTATTGTTATTATTAATTTCTTAACATATATCTTTGGTGTTAATTTGATGACCTGCATTCAGTTCCCTCTCTGCGGTGTGCAACGTAGTGCATGTGCACAGCCACAGATATCAGTACTGAACACGGCAGCAGCAAATTCACCCACTGGAGCTGAGCTTTTGTCGTTAAATTTGGTTATAAAATACTTCTTTATTAATAATTATTTGTTATATTTTTATTTATAGTCTTAGATGTACTAAGCGTATAGGCTGTATATTTATTTGTAATTATCTAGTTAATTAACCGACTGCCGTTTAATTAGACTATTCTCTGTGCAGCAAAGCACAACCTACCGAATTAAAGGTACTACATATTTTTTTATTTGCCGATTAGTAAAAATAAGCCCGTTTTAAAAGAAAAATGTTGACTCAAACTGGCATAGCTCACACAAGCCCAAGGCCCCTCAGCCAAGTGTTCATTCCCCATGTAAGAGTTCACACGTGAGTCTCCGTGATTATTCCACATTTCTGCGAATCAAACTTGGAGCCAGAGCACAAGGCACATGAGGCCACCGCAGCTTTCTTTTCATTTCCACCAGACGCAGTAAATGTGCTGCACCGTGGGCAGGTACCTCTTATATTAAACATTTAGCCAATCGAGTAGAAATCAGTCCCCACAGACCTCTACTTACAATAGTTTTTTGTTTCTTTTAACTCTGAAAAATGTTAGAAATTAGATGCCTGGGCTACACAGCCAGGTAATGATTAACCATATCTGATGCGAAGCCCAAACAGATCTATGGATCAGGTAGTGCAGATAAAAAGCTCCAATATGGCAAAAATACAGTTGGAAATTTATAGCTTTTTTTTGTGGATTTCCTCATTTTTTCATTGAAATATACTATTAAAAGTGATCATACTGATCAGTTTGATACAGTAGTGTGTGCTAAAAATGACAGTCCGGTACATGGTTTAAACTCGTCTCATAAGAAACAGCAATACAGAGTTATGGGCCGGAACAAATTTCATTCATGTTTTTTAAACACAAGAGACTTGAGACTCGACTTGGACTCGTGATGAGAGACTTGTGATGTGTAGTGTGTTTGTGTGTGTATCGTGAGCCGTTTGTGTTGAGCCCATTCCTCTGTGTCTGCAGCTCCTATGAAACCGTACTTCCACCTTCTCCCAGAGTCAGAGACTCTTTCGAAAGGCCACCTTTCGGAGTCCAGCAGCCATACAGGTGTTCATCATTTTACTACTGAATTCACCTTCTATAACTCTGTCTTCATTAAGGTCACAGAATTACAGAGCACCAGTCCATCACAAGGCATCACATACTCACACTCAACCAGCCGCTTATGTAGTCAACCAGTCACTCTCACACTCAGCCAGTCCCTAACATATTCACCCCTTCACTTACCCAGTCTCACACACAAACACACACATTTATCTGACACCTAGACGCCTGGATGTTTCATATTGCTCTGTTACACTCTACAGCTGTTTGACTGTTCAGCTTGTGTGAGTTAAACTTTATGAAATGCTATGTAGAAATAATAAATAATAACTTTAAAAATATAAATTTTTACAACAAATTTCAGTTTTCTGTTTATCTATAATCATATTTTAAGGTCAGTTTACAATCAACACTGCACAGAACGCCATTCCATTCAACATTCAGTTAACACACACACAGGCTACTTTTAAGATAAAAAAAAATCTATAGCGCTCTAAAATTTTCTATAAAAGTTGTTTGAATTTACATATGTGCATTTGATTGAAGTGTATCTATTTATTGTGTGTGTAGCTACACGGCCGGACCGGGTCAGGTGGTCAGTAATCCGTACGCTAAAAACTTATATCTGAAGGAAGAGAGAAATCCACTTCCAGATCCAGATCAAAGCTACAATCCCTCGTCTCTTAACTACAGCGACAGGGTAAACATTTAACTTTAATATTATTATTCATAATCACATTATAAACACAACTCTGCTGCTGTATTGTGTGTATTCAGATGAAACTGCATTGAGTTCACTTCTTTTACACTGTAAAACATCAACAACTAAAGTTAATATTAATTTTAGTGTCGTAGAGTTAGTCTCTCAGCCTCAGTTTTATTGTTTACAAAGTTTTAGTGTTCATTATGTACTAAGTTTTCTTGTTTATTGTTCACTAAGTTTTCCTGTCCTCTGAAGGTGCATCTTGTTTCTCTCTGTTCCTCCAGCACCTGGGCCACAATCCAGACTCCAGACCGGGGTTCCCTCGGGCACAGATCAACCGCATGTACTAGCTCCAATCTAGAACCCCAACTAGAACCTGATGATTACATCCTCTTCCAACAAAATGCTACATAATATCTGATTTAAATGTTTTTTAATGAAAATGAAAACGATGGACCAAGTCTGTAGCTGGTGGTGAGGCGGCAGACTCCAGACGACTGTGGAAAAGGAACAGGATTTTCACACTCGGTTTGTAATTACAGTTTTTTTCAATTGCTTTGGAGCATTTTCTCAGATCAGAATTGAAGTTCTCAAAATTACTTGTTGAAACTCCACATCATCTAGTTACTTGTGCACCTCATAAATCCACTTCTAAATCATTTTGGACAAACGGCACATGCTTTGGTTAATCATGCAGATGATTGACAGTTCGACCTAGGCACTAGTCCATTGCCTATGTTAGTACACTTAGAAATGTTGATCCAGTTATCATGACCTGTAAAGAATATTTCATACATTTCAGTTTACTGAACTGATGATTAGCTTTCAGGTGCATTATGACTTTCACTGATAAAGGTGAGTGTTTGAAGCTTCATATCAATCAATGACCACCCAGTTTTCTAAAATAGCTCAGAGGTACATCTCATGAACCTTAAATTGCCAAACACATATAGAGAGCACATAGAGTGTTACAATTTCTGACAATGGAAGAACAAGGAAATAACCAGGGTCAACAGTCTGAAATATGTAAGGAACCAGCCACACTCAGATGACCCTGCTGATTGTTATGGATGCAGCATGTGAGGACAACACAGCTGTTACCTGTAGACACTGGATAAGACATTCAAAAAGTTTCTTTTCATGCTGCATTGCAAGAGAAGATATAGTTATAGTCTTGTTTTTCATTTCTGTGTCATAATGAGGCTGTCACCGATCTACAGTACAAACAGAAAACAGCACGAATATGAATCTTGTCCATTCTCTTTCAATCAATCTCCCACATACAGTGATTTCTAACTTTGAAGTATTTATACACATCTCACAGTAAAATGAAGCCTAGTGCTTTTTCACTGTAATCAAAACATTCAGAAAACACTTCTTATTAATATTATTGAATAACTGATGCACTGACAATGTGGAACATTTCGACAACAATGAAGCAAGGTCTTGTCATTCTGATGATGTTCATTGACCTAAATACTTTGGGACACGAACTAAGGATTTTGAGCAAGTTACAGACATTTATCAGTAATTCATTGTGTGGTGCTGTTTGTATGATTTGTTTTGAGAAATGCACATAACATTGGGCAAATATAAAAGATGATTCGAGAAATGCTCCAAAGTGACTGAGAAAAACTGTTAAATACTTCAGCTTTTCATCCATTCGTTCATTGCCTGTAACTGTTTATCCAGTTCAGCGTCACAGTGGGTCTGGAGCCTACCCGGAATCATTGGGCGCAAGGCAGGAATAAACCCTGTAGGGGGGGCCAGTCCTTCACAGGGCAACACACACACATTCACACATACGGACACTTTTGAGTAGCCAAAACACCTACGTGAGTTTTTGGACTGTGGGAGGAAACCCACACGGATAGAACAGGTAATTTATATTCAATAAAGCTGTTTTTTTTTCTGAAAGAATGAACTCTTAATATATGAAGCTGTATAATAGGAAAATATGGAAAATGTATTTTATTTAAGATTTGATAAATATAAATCACCACATGGAGATATTTTACAGATGTTTTAAGTGTTTTTAACCATAAATGGTCCTAAAATCCAGAAATTTTGATGTGGAAGGTGATGTTTACATCTACACATTATTACTTTAAAATTTTCTGCAAACTCTGTTGTGATGTATTCTGATTATATGAACAAAATTGTATGTTCTGGATAAGGTTTAACTCTGAGTGATGTTATTGGGGAATAACTGAAAATTCAGTTTCCTGAACATCTGACATTTGTAATTCATTTATTAATTTGTTTAATTATTTAACATTCTGAAATAAAACACAATGTGAATGCATTTTTTAAAGGATGTATGCTTTTATATATAAAGAAGTGATATTAAAAACAGCTTAGAAATATTAAAATCCTACATACCTGAAACACACACGTGACACATGAGGCAGTTGTGACCTGGTGGTTAGGGAACTAGGCTTGTAACAAGTAGGTTGGCGAGTTGATCACCAAAGCTGGCAGGTCATGACTGAAGTACATCTAACTGCTCCTTGGGTGCCGTGGCTAGGGCTGCCTACCGCTCCTGGTATGTGTGCTCACTGCCACCTTGTGTTCACTAGTGTGTGTATGTGTAAATGTGTGTTTAACTTCCTTTGGGTGTGTGTGTGTGTGTGTGTGTGTGTGTGTGTGTATATATATATATATATATATATATATATATATCCTCTCTGCCAATGCCAAACAGCTTATTCTGTGTGATGGTGTGGGGCGGCATCTCCCTCACTGGAAAAACAAGGCTTGTCATCATTGGAGGCAATCTCAATGCAAAGAGATGTCAACATTAAATTCTGCAACCAGTGGCAATTCAATATCTCCACAGTCTGGGACGGAGTACAGAGCAGGGTTTATCAGAGACTACCTCCAGAATCTGGGAGTGGAGAGGATGGAATGGCTTGCCAGCGTCCTGACCTCAATCCAATTGAACACTTGTGGGATCAGCTTGGGCGTGCTCTTTGTTCCAGAGTGACCAACACAGCCACGTTGGCTGACTTGCGACACATGCTGGTTGAAGAATGGGAGGCCATCCCACAACAGTGTGTGACCAGCATGAGGAGGGGGTGCCAGGCTGTTGTGGCAGTGTATGGTTCTTCCACATGCTACTGAGGCACCAATTTGTTAAATTAATAAATTGCTAAATTGCCCCTGAAAGAAATCTTGTTTCTTCAAGCTTCAATAATCCAGTCCACCAAACACCAAAAGAGTCAATGGCAGAACAAGCTGTTTGGCAATGGCAGAGAGGATTTGGCTAATTTTCCATGGGCACAACCCACATACTCAGCTCTACTGCTCATCCCAATAATGCACGTTCCTTAAAAATGTGGCACCATTTAAAAGGGAAGTGAACAGGCTTTCCAACAGTATAAGATTTATTGCCAAGAAGCATAATTACAACAAAGAAATATTTACCAAACCAAAATGTCCATATTTTTAAGCTATGTTTATATATATATATAATTACTCTATTTACAAATGCTGTAGGTGGTTAAATGAATGCCATATGTTTGTGTCTCTAATCATATTATTTTTGTTTGACTTAACTCCATCTAGTAGTTGGAATGGGCTTCTAAAAGCAGACAAAGCCAGGTGATGTGACCAGGAGGGTGTGGCTAGAGCAGGAAAAGACCGACTTTAACCCACATTCCTCAAGTCCATGCTGCCACAGCCACGGCACCTTTTTTTGTTATTGTTAATCCTTAGTTATCTTTGCAATCCTTATTTGACCTTTTTTGAGTCTTTAAGACTCTTATTTTGAGAAGTCTTTATTTCTGGCCAAAGTCTTCGAACATACTATTGCTAGTCAACTTCAAAACTATCTTGAAACTAACAATCTCTTCGAAAAATTCCAGTTCGTATTCCGTCCCTTCCACAGCACTGAAACTGCCTTAATAAAAATATTGAATGATCTTCTTTTAGCTGTGGATTCTGGCTCTCTCTCTGTATTTTATTACTATTAGATCTGAGTGCAGCTTTTGACACAGTAAGTTACCCCATTTTTCTACCCAGGCTGCGGGAGCTGGGCATTGATGGTTCCGCCTTGGATTGGTTCACATCCTATCTAACTGACAGAAAACAGTTCATTACCGTTTCTGGTCACACTTCTTACACTTCTCCTGTTACTCAAGGGCTACCTCAAGGATCAGTCCTTGGGCCGCTTCTTTTCATTGTGTACATGCTTCCCCTTGGACATATCTTGCGTCATTTTAATCTCAAATTTCCCTGCTATGCGGATGGCATCCAGATTTATTTTAATACTAAATCCATTAATAACTCACCTCTTGACCAGTTAGAAACCTGTCTACCGGAAATCAGGAAATGGATGTATCACAACTTTCTCATGTTAAATAGTGACAAGACTGAACTCTTGCTGATCGGTTCCAAATCAATTCTCAAAAAAGTTGGTTCCCTTTGTCTCTCTCTATTGATAATTCAAGTGTATCTCCTTCTTCCCTTTTTTGTAATCTGGGTGTCATCCTTGACTCAACTCTTTCACTTAGTGCCCACATCAGTTCTATAATCAAAACGTCTTATTTTCATCTGCGTACTATCTCCAAAATCAGGCCATCTCTCTCTCAATCTGCCGCTGAAATCCTTATTCATGCCTTTATCTCCACCTGCTTAGACTACTGCAGCTCTCTTCTCTTTGGTATCAGCTCTTCCTCTGTCCACAGACTTCAGATTGTTCAGAATTCTGCTGTCCACCTTATTATTGTTGTTGTTGTTTTAAATTTGTATTCCAATACATTTGTGGATTTTAGTTTTACGTGTATGTAGTTGCTCAAACACAGTTACAAAGTCTGTTACATTTGTGAGTATTGTTTTACAAACTCAAAATCTTTTTGACCCTTTTTTAACTCCATATTGGACAAGTTCATGAAAAGTGGTAAACAAGCATGGATTTTGAATTATGAAAGTAAGGGAGGAAAAGGATGTCAGGCATAGCTCCTTAAATACAGACACAGAAGCAGAAGAGTGGGAACAGGCACTTTACTCAAGTATACGTAATTGTTGGATGACCTTAAATCCACACATAGAGCTAATCATGAGCTATTGACAGAGGAGGAGACTAAGGAAGATTATATGGGATGTGTGAAACTAAAATGGCAGAGATTAATTCTTTTCTTTCTTTTGTGTCTGAGTGCCTGTCTGCGAGTCCAAGAGATGTTGAAGTTCAGGAGGTTGAAGTTGCTCCTAAAGACAGGGTGTCACAAGTCTCCAGTCGTGGATCCAGGTCAAGGACGACTTCCGTTGCATCTGTGAGGGTATGTGCAGAAGCAGAATTGATTAAGATGGTAGCATTAAGGTGACCTAGCTATTAATCTGGACAACACGGCTGCTGAACAACAGTAAACCTCCCAGTCGAAACTCAGCCAATAGATGGTACAGATGCGATGAATGCATATTTTGCAGAAATTTCAATGAAAAGTGAAGCAAGTGAATTCCTGTCCTTAAATAAAGTATATAATGCCCTTTCTATGGAAGAAACCCCAAGTGTTCACCCTAGGGATGGCATCCAATTTGGCAGACAATAAGAAAATCAACTCAGGTCAGCCATCTCGAATTCTCAAGCAGCAATGTGAGAGAGGTCCATCTATGACTTCAAACATAAACTAAAACACCTCTGATCATACTTTAATATCACATAGATGTTCAAGTCCTGACAGACTGTTTAACATCCTTCAGCATCAAAATGATATAACATCCCTTCTGGTTAAGCAGCATCAATTTTCTAATGTTCCACAAAGAGAAATCCCATACTTCACTGGTGATGTTCTGTTGTATAGGCCAAAATGCGGACTACATCTGAAGAAAGCATGGCATAGAAGTGGAACTCAAGGGACTTGAGTTCTGGGCAGCTTCTGCTAGTGAATAGCTCCCCAAAAGCTCCTATTCAGAGAGATGCGAGTTTCTCATGTGCTAGTCTGAGAATGTTGATTTGGGAACGGATGTACCTATGCCATGCCTGAGAGGGCCAGTGGCAGAGGAGTTGAAGAGGCATGGGTGAAAAAGATTTAGAACAAACTTTGTAGATTAAATGAATGGTAGCCAAATTATCTGAATGAACTAGAATCACGTTTCTTGTCCACTCGTGCCCCCAAATGAACGCTGCAGTGATGATGGGGTAAAGTTCCCAAAGAGCAAACAAGTCATTGGTATTGGCAGCAAAGCTGACAAATTGCACAGGCCTGAGAGAAACAAACCCATGGCCTCCATAGTAACCACTAAAGTCAATGGAAGGAGCATCATCATCATCATCATCATCTTCTTTTCCACTTTTCCGCCAGAAGGGACAAAACGACGTCAGGTTCAGACAATACAGAGAGATGGTTGCGACAGGTGAAGGCAGAGATTTGCAGTGTTACAAGGCCCAGGGAAAAGGTGAAAATGAGACCATTCAGAAGATATCAGATGAAGGAGGATTCAGCATGTCCAGCTAGATAAGCAGACAGATCAGGCACATTAAATGGAGTAAAGAGAAAATGAAGTAGTCAGATACTGCCAAATTTAGGGGGCCACTGGGGGCAGGAGGAGCGGGTATGTTCTTGGCCACAGTAAGAACACACATGGAGCAGCTTGCAGGAAGAAGCAAAACACCCGATGGAACTGAAATTATTGCAAACCATCTGATCATCCAGGAAATATATAGGCTGAGCACTGAAGATGGGCGAAGAGCAGACCAGGCAAGACATAAAAATGGAGTGGAGGGCCGATATGGTGAGGAGTGAGGGTCAATGAGTAAGCAGGAAGAGAAGGGCAGCCATAAATGTCACATGAGTGTGCGGTGTGACCTGCAAGGAGTGACAGTAAAGTTCCAAATCCAAGGCAGCCCAGCAGGTGGGAAGGTTCCAGAAAAAAGTCTGTGACAGTCGTAAAACCTGGTTCCAGAATGATGGCCAGTTAATCATTCAATTCCTGGCGGCAAGAAGGGAAGACGGAGCACATGATGTCAAGGTAGGCAAAAGCAATTTTGGGTACTGTAAGGGTCTTCGATGCACAGGGTTCTGAGGGCCACAGAGTAATGGAAACAAAACCAGCATCTATGGTGAGGGGAGTGGAAGGGGTGGAAGAAGGGGGCAACAAAGAGGAGAGAGCAACATCTGTACATTGGATAATGCATTGCCACAATGAAGGGGAGACAAGACGTGGGTTGAGGGCTTTACTGGGTGGCGCGGCCAGAGAAGGGGTGGTGAACAGAGTATCGGAGGAACAAGAGGCATGGCAGCAGAGGGACCAGGAACAGCGATAGAGGGAAGGGGTCATGGGATCATTAAGGGAGGGGGAAGGGATGATTGAAGGAATGGAGCTTGGGATGACTGAGAAAAGACACTAGAATTGTATACACATGGGCCCAGATACGGGTTATGATTACTTAAATATGATTATTAAGAATACTATGGTGATTAATTTACTTATATGAAGAAAACCTGAGGACTCTAAATCATTACAAGCATTCAGTATTGGCAGTGGATTAGTTGGATTCAATATCTTCCCAAGTTAAATGATTTCAGTTTTTGTGTTTTATTAAACCTACTGAATGTGGACAACTACTGACCTTCCAGTGGAACCATTTTGCTGACGCCAGAAAGATTTGTAAGGATGACCAATAACCAAGATCTGATACACATTTCCTTCACAATGGGGAAGGCAAGAGTTGCCCCTTTAAGGCAAATGGCAAAACCAAGACAAGCTACGGCCTCTTCAGAAGGAATTAGATTCTTGCTCAGTTGCGAAAGAAATACAGTATCATCTTTGCCAATAGCAAAGCACGAAGGATCATTTCACAATGTGTGAACTGCAGGTACAGGCAGACCTAGCCCAAATGTCTGTTTGCCTATTTACAGCAGTGGTATTAACTCTTTTTCAACCCAACTGAGACAACAAATCAGTATATTCTGTGCAAAACATAATTTTTATTTTACCCCTAGGGAAAATTATGTCCAATTTAAATAATATTCGTAATTAATAAATTTGGCATAAAACCTGCATTACTAATTTTAAAACCTCCTTCTGTTATAGTTTTTTGAAGCAGAGTTCACTGAGTGAAATGAAGGATCGCGAATAATGCCAAATAAATGGGTCTTCAACAAGTCTCAAAATGAAATAAAATGCTTGCAGAAGAAAATCTTACATTTTTTATCATATACATTTTTTTGTACAGAACAGCAAAGAAAAGAAAAACGATTAAAATCAGCAAACATAACACATACTTGCTTAAATCCACTCTTTTCGTTCTTCTGGGCTGTGCAGAGATGCAGTGCAAAAATGTGAATAAAGTTAATCATTTAAAAAATGATTATTTATATTTTTTATAATTTTTACTATTTAAATGTTACATAACATTAATAAAATGCTTAAATGTCGATCTGTTATCACAGTAAATTTGTCATCTTTAACTTATTGTCAAATATTACATAAAAAATTTAAATAACATTACATCTGTGGAATGTTACTCACTGATTCTTAGTTTACATTTTGATATATTCATCTAAAGAGGAACAAAGTCTGGCATTTCATTTTATTTTAGGGGGTCAGAATAAAACTTTTAGGTAACTTTGGCAGAGTCAGAAAAAACCTGACAAACCCCAGCTCTACATCTAACGTTTTAGTACTCAGTAAAATTTTAACATTCAAATTAACCAGAGCTGAAGGGTTCTGACCTTAGCCAGCTAGCTAACCACAGCAAGTTAACCACAGCTAATGTTTGTTTATTACATCTACCAATTCACCTACTCACTAGTGTGGACTCACCTAAACTTCTCTCTGCTGTTCACCAGTGGCCAATGGTGCTGACTGTTGAAGTTGAACCACTTTCTGTTACTGATGGCTCTGATTCACTCCTCTTCAAAAAATTCATGTCCATGTTTACTATCTACCACTGATAGTTTTGGTGGGGCTTTTGGCAAATCTTCCAGGACTTAAGCCCCATAAGCTACCCTCTCGCTCCACTCCTGGTTGGCATGGACTATTTGGCCCAACAGAAACAAAAAAAGGAAGAGGACTGGTGAAAGATAAGAGTGTTTTTACATGCATGTCTTGCAGATCTATTTCATCTGGACATGGCTTACACCCTCAATTAGGGCCATCACTAGAGATGAATGATTAGAGGGGCTAACCTTTAACCATCTAGGGTAATTGCCTCATAGCAGCAAAATTCCTTGACTAGGTCCAAATACGCAAAGCCACAAGGAGCTTCTGCCTGTACAAAAATAAAATTCAAATAACCATTTAGAAAAACAAAACTGAGTTGTGAACAGCTGTTAAATCATTATATACCGGTAACGTCAGGAAAAACATAATCATCAATCCAGTCTGCCCTAAATACTGCAGTGTTTAATGCATGAACATTTAACTGGCTTTTTCAGCAGGCTTACTTTAAGTGCATTAATAATGAGGTCTGCTAACATTATGCTACTTCAACTAGTGCATCAGTGGCTTTTCAGTGTGATTAATTAAAGATTGTAGCAAGCTTGAAATGACACTCACTGTCAGGAAACTCATTATACATTCTCCCCACATACACCATGTGTGTAGGGTTGCCAAATTCCTGAAATCAAAATGTAGAGGCCGGGGGACAAGTATAAACTTGTAAATCTTTTTTGACTGTAGTAACCCAAATTAAACATTTTTGTTGTCAAACATTTATTGACTGTCAGTAGCCTTTTAAACAATGGCAAAGTAGAATCTGTACCTGTATTTTGCAAATACTGATTAACATTTAAAATAAAGTATTATTTTAAAAGTATAAATTGTTCATTAAATACAATAAGATCTGAAGTGAAAGAATCTTATTGGTCCAAGAGTCTAAAAAACATATGTCTAGGCAAAATGTCATAGAATGAATTGCTTATTTAAGACTCATCATCTAATAATAGTATTATTAGTAATAATATGCAATAATAGTGTAATTCTCTCTTACACCAACAAACAGTAGACGATGGTCTCCAGACACTATTTTGTGAGGTTGAGGCAATACTTAACAATCGTCCAATCACCACTGTATCTTCTGACCCTTAGAACTCTTTAGCCCAAATCATGTACTTTTTCTCCCTTCTGGGGAGTTTTCTATTGCTGACTTGTACACCAGACATCAGTGGAAACAAGTACAGTATATGGCTGATTTGTTCTGGAGGTACACAAAAATACCTCAATGGTATGCAATAAAAAAAAAGAAGTGGTCTAAGGTAAAAAAACGAACTTCAAAGTTGGAGACATTGTGGTAGTTGTTGATCCTACCTCTCCGTGATCTTCATGGCCACTGGCAAGAATATTTATTGGCTCCTCTAGTGTTATTTTATATATGAATGTTTTGCTTACTACCTTAAACATTTAGGGGCCAGATGTGTAGGAGCCAGAATGGTTAAATGGACTGACATACATTAGTGTGTCTAATCATATTTTTGTTTAACTCTCTACACATCAGGTGGCTAGTGGGTGGAATGGGCTTCTAGACAGTGCCAGGTGATGTGACGGGGAGTGTGGCCAAAGCAGAAAGAGACTTCCTCAAGTCCAGGCTGCTACAGCCACATCTATTAATCCTTAGTTATTTTAGTTTTGCAATGCTTATTTTATTTTTGAATCTTTAAATATTGTAGTTTATCACAGTGTTCCAATTTAAGCATGCATTTTCCTGTGGACCTTGGATTAACTTGGAAGCAAGGCATCAGACATTTTGCTCAGCCACCATAGTGGAAACGATAAGACAAAGAATAACCACTTACAATGAAGTACTGACATGTTTTATATTCAACATGTATATTTTATATAAAATAATGTGAAATTTTCTACATTTTCTAATGGCTGTGATGTTTTACATGAGGTTTTAAATATTTTAGAGAGACTTGCACATGAAAGAAAGGCTGTAGTCATATGTTTTAAGACATTTAGGTGCAAAATAGGTGAATATTCTTATATTCAAAATAGGGATGGTACAAATGAAACTGAATTTCAAATCATATCAACAAAATAAACTATTTTTGGAGAAGCAAATCTAAACCATTTAATTACAGAGGAATATAGAAAAATCAGTGGAAACAAACAAACAAATTCTACAAAGACCTTTTATATCTTTACACATTCTTAACTCAAGGAGTACGGATTGCAGGAAAACACACACCAACAAAGTTGTACCATTTCAGGGTCATGACAAAAGAAGGGTCAAAGGATTAAAAACCACATTTGATCCATTAGTAAATTGTTGCATTTGCACTTTAATATCATCTTACTTTTGACATAAATAATAGAAATGCTAAGTTACTAGAGGCTAAAAAAAATACACATTTGAAGCTCTACAGCATCAACATCCGACAAAAAACGCACACACAATGTCAATATTAGGCTTGATTTTTTTTTTTTTTTTTTTATGAGAAAACTGTTCTGTCCAAGTTCTTGTGATTGCTATGCCCTCACTAGTTCATGTCCTTTATAGTGTGTGTGTACGCGTGTAAGAGAGAGAAAAAGAAAGCGAGACATTCAAATTTCATTTCTGTGTGCTGTTTTAGTCAGGTAGTGATATTACGGTTGATGTATATTTTCTCCTCTGTCCTTTAGGTCTGTGTGTGTGTTTATAAGGCCATCCAGAGTCTTTAGCCCATGTTTTTACGGTTGCCAAATCCTCTCCGGTGTGTGTCCTTCCAATTGTCCCAGTCTCTGGCTTTCTGTAACGCCTCTTCATCATCCTCCTCCTCCCTGCGCTCCTTCTCCCTTGCCTCCGCATCCACATCAGCTAAATACAAACAAAACAAAATATTAACATTTCCAAAAAGGTAAATTTGCATTACATCTTCTACATCTCAACACACTACTGTACACTTTAATACACAATTACTGTTTATTAAATATGAATACAGGGAAATAAATGACAAACAATTAGGGGCATGCTAAACCTGTTACCTGTGCTCTGATGTATTCCCTGGTCAGGAAAACACCCTTTTCTCCGGTGCTGATCATACCAATCATCCACTGTCATAGTAGGAAGACTCGGGTAACCAGCTCCAAAAACCCTAAGAAAAAAACACAATCATGCACACACACAGAAGGGTATTTACCATGGATGTGGTGTTGAAATAGTTGTTTATTATGTAACGAGTTTCAGCAATCTTGGTTTTATTTGGTTCTTTCTCTCTCTCTCTCTCTCAAACACACAAAATGCTGTACATACTTTGCCTGTACAGCGTCCTTGGTGAGGATGAAGGGTTTCATGGGTGGGCGGGAAAATGGAGGCTGAGCTGGAGTCTGAAAAACACACAAACCACACTATAAAACAGACATCCACCAGAAACAGGACTGTACACCTTAGAGCCACAGAGGGGGTAAAGGACCTGTTTGAAACCCTCCATCCTCTTGAGGATGGAGATCTCCTGGTTGATGGAGCTGATCTCTTCAATGGCAACTGAGATCCACCTGTTCACCTGCAGCAGGTAAAACTCCCTCAGAGTCTCATCATCAGCCAAACCTTCATCGACCGTCACACGCAGCTCCGCCAGCTTAGACTCAGCATCCTTCCGCTGTTTATACCTGCACACACACACAGTTATGTATATACGCACACATACACACCCGAGTTACGCACACACACACCATCCACCAACAAACACTGTGTATAGAATCTGCAGAAAATTTCAAAGTCACAGAAACAGAATAAAGTAATGCACCAATGAAAATACAGAGCACTGTGGTGTTTGTGGCTGTTGCTATGGTAACAGATGTTTCATGTATAGCATGTGTGGAAATAAATAGCACTTTAAACAACAATAAAAAAAATAATCCCCTCACCTCTCAATTTTGGCTTGTCTCTCTCTAGCCATAGTAATGAGGTCAGGCTGCTGGGGCCTGGGGGAGGGGCCTGTGCAGTCTGGCCCCTCTCCCGTGGGCGTGGTCTCTGCTTCAGTATTGTCAGAAGGCATGCTGAAGCTGCCAATGCCATAATCTTTACAGCGACGCAGGAAGGCGAGGAAGAGCTCCTGTGCTTTCTGAACGTGCTCCAATCGCTGTGCCGGATTGGTCTGCTTCAACGTCAGCATCGCCAACAGTGCCGGCATCAACAGGTACTTCAGATCAGTGGTTGCCACCTCGTCCACATCTTCATTACGACTAAATCAGGATAAAACACATGGGCAAAAAGGAAAATAAAATTTTTAAGGTTAGTTAGATCAGTTTTACCATCAGAAACAACTCAGTTCCACTTTGGGATCAAACTGCTTTGTAGTGTAATTATACTCCACAGAGAGGGTTACCTATAGGAAGACATGTTTAAAACAAGTTTAGTACAGACTCTTTCTGCACTTTTCCACTGCAGGGTCCCCACTCATCTCTACATTTCTGCTTCTCCATGAGGTATATTTGGTCCTGGTCCCTCCCAGCGGGCACACAGCATTGAAGTGACGTTCTTTTTTTGGTTGAATTCTGTTCGCCATATCAACTGACGTAAACAAAACCAATTTTCAACATTAAAAACTTGTGCGAGATTTTGGTTGTGGATATGACGTTGACAAAACATTGAAATGTGACTTTGTAGACATTTGAACCAGTATGTTGATTTTGTTTGGAGTTTGCTACTTTATTTACTTTTTGCCTTTCCTATTAAACTTCCCAAATGCCTCATTTGGAATTGGAGGGCAGGTCTCACAATCTGTAAATCTGTAAACGGCCACAACTGCGGGGTAAAATGGGTTGGAGATCACTGGAGTCATTATTAACTTAATTACTTTTAAAGGTTATTAATAGATGTAAAGTGATATCATTTACTTGGTAACAGAAAACTATTTGAAGTATATTTTTAAATGGTTTCATGTAGCATTAAATAAATGAAGTAATATTCTGTGTTATTTTTACACTGTGTATATTAGATATTATATATTCTTTATGTTCTCAGAGGTGAGAACACTCTGTCTCCAGTGATGGTTTAAGACAGAAACACACAGGTCTCTCAGCCTGAGCAATGGACAGATACTCCTTGGCTCCTAAACAAAGAACGCAATATTCATTGGTCGCCACCTTTATTTAGCCAATCAGCAGCCAGAGTTATCGCACCATCATTCAGTGCTGCAGCAAATGGAGTCACAGTCCCTCCTACAGGCGGTTGTTCTGCAGCATTACTGAGAGCAGCAGGTCAGTGCTGAAAAACTGGGAATTACAGCTCTGCTTTTAGATAGATATAATGTTAGCACCGTGTCCTGGAGAAACACATTCCATTCTCCCACAGTCGAAAAGGATTTACAAGTGTATACTGGTCCCCCAGCCTCTGTATTCAGTATTTTGATTTCATAAAGTTGGCACCCCTATGCACACGGTGTATGCGGGGAGAAGTTGTAGTGAGTTTCCTGACAATGAGTGTCATTTCAAAGCAAAAATAAAGAAAAAACATTAACTGGATGCTTGTTACAATCTTTAATTAACCAAACAGAAAAGCTACTGATGCACTAGTTGAAATAGCATAATGCTAGCAGAGGAAACCTGATTATTGATGAAGGTAAAGTAAGCATCCAGTTAAAATGTCCATGCATTAAACACTGCAGTATTTAGAGCAGACTGAATTGATGTTTGTTATTTTCTGATGTTATGACTGTATATTTGACATATACCTGTATATAATGAGTTAGTTTTGCTTTTCTACATGTAAAAGGATATTCAAATTTTATTTTGTAAAAACTGCAGCTCCTTGCGGCTTCACATAATTTGTACCTCTTCAAAGAATTTTGCTGGATGAGTCCAGGAAACCCCCCTGGTTAAAGCTTAGCCCCCTAATTATAACATAATTACAAAGCCTGCTGTTCCTGTTAAAGACAGGATTGGGGGTGGGGGGAGCTGTGGTAGTGGAAAACCAACCAGGGACCAGTGACCAAACAGAGAGTAGAGTCGGGCCCATGCAGCGGAAAAGCATCATTTTATATTCAGGCCACTATCTGTCAATATAATGACTGTTTTTATCATCTACATCCAATGCTAACTGATGGTCTCACACATTTTTTGCTAGCGACATTGGCCTCTTTTCTCCAGTCCTAGAACTAAAGGACCAAACTTCAAACACACATATGTTTACTGATGGACTGCATTTTGATTATGTATCTATGTAGCTGAGGGAACGTAACTTATCTCTACTACCACGATAATAAAGATTTTATTTTTTTTAAATAATATTCCTTTCCTTCTATTTTCTCCATATAAAAGGAAAACATACTGTATTAACGCCCTGTAACAAGTCAGAAAGGTCAGGATTGATTTGTAATAATAAAAACATTTGTTAGGAGCAACATCTAAGTGTTTACAGTATAAATAACATTTACGAAGAGGAAATTAGCTTAATGTAAAGAATTGGGTGGTGTAAAGAGCCTTAAAGATAGTTGTTGAGATTGCGTTTACCAGAAATTAAATTCAAGAAAATATTTTGACGGCGCTAAAAAAAAAAGGATCATGTTAGAACTCAACGTTCCACCTTAAATTGCGCGCAGTTACATTATGGAACTATAGGCGCCATAATGTAACTGCGCACCATTTAAGGTAGAACGGAAAGTTCCCATCTGGATCGCGTTGTTTTACCTGAAAAGCTGCAACTGTTCCAGCATGTTCAGCGCCTCTTGCAGCTGTTTAATGCCCCGCTTCACTTTCACCTGTACGGCATTAGAGTTGCAGGGTTCCGTGGTGTTTTCCACTTCATCCAGCAGCTTCCTTCCTCCGTCCAAAAGCTCGGAGAGACGGGGAGTTTCAGCTCCTTCCTCAACACCCGCCATTCTCTTTACCCTCCCTAGACAGACTGACCCTCTGCAGCCGCCGTACCAGTACATGTCAACTGTAGTTTTAGGTTTTGGCCGCCAGGTGGAGGCTAAGTCATACAAAATAGTTTATTCCAAAAATATAATGTTTATGAAATGAATTTAAAAAGAAAGAAAGAAAAGAATGAAAAATATATCAAACAAATAAATATGCAATAATAATTGTATGCTGGGGCAACAGCATCAGCAAAAGAATGCTGGCTCTGTTTGTTGAAGTCAAACTGGACACTCTGGAGGTGGAGGCAGAAAAACGGACACTTAACAAGCTGCTGGCCGTTATGGACAACACTTCACATCCCTTGCACACTACAGTGGACAAACAGAGAAACGCATTCAGTGGAAGACACATACAGCTGCGGTGCGCTAAGGAGCGGCGTGTGAGGTCGTTTCTTCCCACAGAAATAAGGGTTTACAACGAGTCTCCTTACTGGAGGGACACTACTGATCTCCTGCTCTCTGAACTGTGCTGAACTACACCATGCTGTTACATTCCCAGTCCATACTGTCAGTTACACTGTCATGATGCACCCATTGTCACTGCTTTTTATCTTACTGACACCTTCATAGACTGTGAACACAATTAATGCAATAATAATTATGCTGCTCTGTTTTTGAGACGTTATATAGATATTTTTCACTTGTGTTGTAATATATATTACCACTTATGTTTCTTAATGCATTACCTGCTAAGGCCCCCAGTATTTGCCTGCATTGCTGAAAACGATGTGACAGGTTTGTGACAGTGAAAAGTAGTCTCTTAATTGTGGTGAAAAAATTTATTTTTATTTACTTTACACAGATGTGAAACAGCTGTTAATGAAGCAATAAAATGTATTATATCTGCTCCTGTTTATTTTATAAATCATTTTAGACTTAGTTTCCATACTCCATGATTGGCGTGTATTCATGCCTTCTGTTGTAACGTTCAGATGTTGAAAATTCATCTTTATATAATATAATTTTAATTAATATTTATTTTAATGCCCATCTCAAATGATCAAATACACACTGTTTATTTGTAAAAGTGAACAATGTCTGGCTCAAGAAAACGTAATTAAATACAGTGAGAATGAAGAAAACCCCATTGCAGGGATAAGCCAGAAGGACAATGATGGTTCAGACTAGCCCATAACTAACTTTAGTTTGAGCTACGCCTGTGCATCAAAGCAAATATATCTCCATTCTGGGCAAGCCTTTTGCACAAGAAGCCGACCAGGAAGTGTCAGGATTTACTACAGATTTCCCTGTTAAAAACAGTGGGATCACTGGGTCCAGATTATACAGCAGTGTTTTTACATGAGGAAATGTAAACATATCACATCAGGACACTGCTACACTGATGTCTGCTAGCCTGAATAATCCCAGTGTGTGAAGGTGAGGGAGTAAGGTGGTGGGGACTCTGATTTTTCTGCTCTGAGAGAAAACACTAAGATTAATCTGACTCCCTCAGGACCCCCTGACCAGAATCTGTACTGTGGCAAACATACAGGAGCTTCAGACCCTGCTTCAGACCAGACTCTACCTTCCTCCCGCAGAGCCCCACCTCAGAACCTTTCTGCCTCCCTCAGAGCCCCACCTCATACCCGACTCCACCTTCCTCCCTCAGAGCACTGCCTCAGACCCGACTCCACCTTCCTCCCTCAGAGCCCCACCTCATACCCGACTCCACCTTCCTCCCTCAGAGCCCCACCTCATACCCGACTCCACCTTCCTCCCTCAGAGCACTGCCTCAGACCCGACTCCACCTTCCTCCCTCAGAGCACTGCCTCAGACCAGACTCTACCTTCCTCCCTCAGAGCCCCACCTCATACCCGACTCCACCTTCCTCCCTCAGAGCACTGCCTCAGACCCGACTCCACCTTCCTCCCTCAGAGCACTGCCTCAGACCAGACTCTACCTTCCTCCCTCAGAGCCCCACCTCAGAACCTCTCTGCCTCCCTCAGAGCCCCACCTCATACCCGACTCCACCTTCCTCCCTCAGAGCACTGCTTCAAACCCGACTCCACATTCCTCCCTCAGAGCACTGCCTCAGACCCGACTCCACCTTCCTCCCTCAGAGCACTGCTTCAGACCGACTCCACCTCCCTCCCTCAGACCCGACTCCACCTTCCTCCCTCAGAGCACTGCCTCAGACCCGACTCCACCTCCCTCCCTCAGAGCACTGCCTCAGACCAGACTCTACCTTCCTCCCTCAGAGCACTGCCTCAGACCCGACTCCACCTCCCTCCCTCAGAGCACTGCCTCAGACCAGACTCTACCTTCCTCCCTCAGAGCCCCACCTCAGAACATTTTTGCCTCCCTCAGAGCACTGCCTCAGACCAGACTCTACCTTCCTCCCTCAGAGCACTGCCTCAGACCCAACTCCACCTTCCTCCCTCAGAGCACTGCCTCAGACCCGACTCCACCTTCCTCCCTCAGAGCCCCACCTCATACCCGACTCCACCTTCCTCCCTCAGAGCACTGCCTCAGACCCGACTCCACCTTCCTCCCTCAGAGCACTGCCTCAGACCCGACTCCACCTTCTTCCCTCAGAGCACTGCCTCAGACCCGACTCCACCTTCCTCCCTCAGAGCACTGCTTCAGACCCGACTCCACCTTCTTCCCTCAGAGCACTGCCTCATTCCCGACTCCACCTCCCTCCCTCAGAGGCCCACCACAAACCTGACTCCGCCTTCACAGCACCGCCTCAGACCTGACTTCACCTTCCTTCCTCAGACCCAACACAAACCAAATTATATTTTAGTTCAGAGTGACCGCTTCCCCTTGTGCTTGGTTTAGAACTCAACACTTAATGAGGAATGAGAGGAATCTGCCCCCCTCCCCATACTGAAAACATACAGAAAAAGAATACAAACCTGCTCATCAATCAATCAACCTCTCTCTCTCTCTCTCTCTCTCTCTCTCTCTCTCTCTCTGCAATTATCAGTACCCAGCGAGCAGACCCATTTGGCCCAGTCTGTCTCACTTTGACTCTTATGGTTTGGTTACGGCACTGGCCCATGTTGTGTCTTCCGGCCATGTTCCAGATATTGATTTGGTCTAAATTTGTTCCAGATTACCCCTGATGTGTGGACCATAAGATGTGGCAGAGTTGAGGAGGCCAGACTCACCCTGAATCAACACTGTCATTCAAGGATAGAAATAGGCCGTAGCAGAACTACAGATGTGCCACATCTGGGCCAACATGTACATCACTGCTCTCTGGTGTGAGAGGAGTGTGTTACTGGTGTAAATTTAATTGCTTGTAATTCACTGTGTTTTTATCAGGAATTCCACCTTCATTGTAATCATACATCTTCATGATAATGTACATATTTGTTGCCCGTTTTTTCTGGGCAGGGCATATCTTGGATTTTAAATTGTATTGGATTAAATTTGTGTTAAATACAGCCCAATTTATACTTTTTTGTAGCAGTGTGTTGACGCGAAGCCTATGCCAAAGCCTGATGCACACCTCTCCAGAAATGTAACTATGCGTTAACCACTGTGATTGGTCAATAGTCAGACAGACATTGTTTAAGTTGAACAGAAGAAGTACAGAAACATGAACTCCTCACCTCCACACTAGAGACTGCAGAGAGAAGCACATTCATGGTGAGAGATTTTCTTTAAGGGATGTATAAATATGTAGAACAAAGGAAATATTCAGATGTATTTGTGGAAAATATACTTGATGGGAAGTGGGACCACGCGTGAAAGGCATTTCCTGGCACTTCACGTTAACTATGCCTTGTTCTAAAAACGACATACTCTCTAAATAGTGCAGTTTAAAAATTTCTAAAAGTAATTCTACTACACCACTGCATTGTTTACTACATAGTGTAGAGGTGATCAATCTATGGCCCTCTGCTTTCATATGACAGGCCCCTTTAACTATAGCAGCATGCCATATGTATTCTGGCCAAGGGGGATTGTCTATAGCAATCATTTTGAACAAAAATTACAATACAATGATCTGTTAGTGTCTAGTCTATGTGGTGCAAACAGTTAAGATCTCGTTGTCTACCCCGAGTCCTGCGTCCTGAACCTACACCGTTTCTCCATAACATGTGATAGACTGTGGCTGCAAGGAGACAAAACACTGTAATGAGAGCAACGTCGTACACTCATTGTATTGTGTCTCGTATTGATTAAGGGACAGTGCCACCAATGATACAATGTGTTTTTGGGCAACTTCAATCCAGCTGAGATTCAATATCTGCGCTTTTCAGTGAGCTGTTTTCCCTGTGTGCTCACTCACGTGTACCGTAACACTCAATGTAGATTTGCAAGTGGAACAAAGTCGCTGACTGTGAGCGTGAGATGTCTTTCTCTGCAGCTCCTGTCCTTCCAGAGGCAGAGCAACGGGAGACATGGCTCCCTCTCTGTGGTTCCTCGGCTCCCAGAGACGGAGATTCAGCAGCTCTCTCTCCCAGAGGTGGAGCACACAGTCAGTCCCCATGGCAGACTACACAGATCAGAATGAGCTGCGAATGTGCAAACAGTGCTGCCAAAGACACGTTTGCCTAATTTAAGATTTTCTTTCTTTCTTTTTATAATCCCCTGAGATATAATCCAAGAGATATTTAGCTTTATTCAAACCATAAACACATGCCTTATGATTGTAAGAGATGGGACCAAAGGCGCAATTGAAACCGGAAATGGAAAAACGTCATGCGTTGCGTCACACTTAACAAGCGGGTGGCATAGGCTCTGCGTCATGTCAACAAAGAAGTATAAATCAGCCTTAAAGTACTGCCCCCCCAAACACACACACAGTCACACACACACACACACACACACACAAACACAAACACACACACACACACATACACAAAGCAGGTGGGGAGAAAGACAGAGAGAGAAATAGAATGCATGAGATGATTTTAGAGCCCCCCCTCCCCCCACCCATTTTAAAGATGATTTGAATAAGGATAAAGATCAGAGCTGTGTGTTTGAAGTTAACTGATAAAGTTTATCCCTCTGTTTCTCCCTCCCTCCTCCCACCTTCCCTCTCTCTCTTTGTAAAGTGCTGATATCCTGAGGACGTGTTTGATGTGAAATTGAAAAGTGACCCACTGCTGCTTTAAATCCCTTCCAACCCCCAAATACCCCCCACCCCATAAATACCCCCTGCAAACATACCCCCACTGCAACACCACAAACACCCCAGGGGTAACACATTCACACACTCCTCTGATTGCAGTGTGTGTGTGTGTGTAAGAAAAAGTTTAACTACAATAAAAATAGTGCTGAGACAAACAAATAAATTTATATATAAAATAAATACACAATATCTCAATAAATCTTCACATTTACAATAAACAACAACACATATTTAAACCTGTTTACATTGTAGACACAAGGTTAATGCATACACACAGATATCTGTGGACACACACACGTCCAGCGTCTCCTTAGTCAGGAGTGTGTTCCTCTCAGCCGAGTCGAGTAAATAGTGATGTATAAACCCTACAGAGTGCTGATTGGCCAGAGACCTGTCAGTCTCAACAAAATGCAGAGCTCCCGTACAAACTCTCCGCTTATTAAATCTCTGAAGTTATGGCAGCTTTCACATTTATTTTTATCCGACTAACAACAGCAGCACGTAATGTTACACTGCTGTATTTTGAAGAGGTTTAAACGCTCCTTGGGTCGGTGGCTGAAGAAAATCTCCAGCAAAAGCCAAACGTGCAACAAGGAGAACGGATCTGTGAGAACTGGGGCACAGAGCCATGTTCAGAGGAACCCCATTGCTCTAGAGAACACAGTTCCCACTGTTCCACACACCATTCCAGCTCATCCCAGAGGAATATTTATAGAGCTTTTATACTACATGGTCACGGCACGGTCACCAGTAATGTAAAGCATTATTTACTCATGTATTTGCATGTTGTTGCTGTTTGGGACTGAACACCGCTCCATCATCAGTTCAGGCAGATCAGTAGAGTTTTTTCCTTCCTAGTTGCAGTGTCCAGCTATTGCTGGATTCTTTTGTCGGGCACTGATTTGAACCTCTTCAAAAGGCCAAGGCGTAATTTTACAAACTGTTGTAAGTCGGATAAAAACAAATGTGATGTCTGCTGTAGCTTGGAGATTTTACAGATGGCGAGTTAGCTGCAGATGTCTGCATTGCGTGGCGTAGAGTGTCGACTCTCTCTGGCCAATCAGCACGATGCAAGCTTTACACGTCACAGTTTAGTCCCTACTCAGATCGCTTGGGACCACAAGAGAGCAGGGACTAAAAAAGAACCCAGTTCCAGAGACTAGGACCAAATTTACCTGATGGAATAGAAGAAAAGTCCAGTAGAGTCGAGTAGAGACAAGTTGAGTAGGGACAATGCAGTAGAAATGCACCAGTGGACTAACGGAAGGAGACCCCCACCTTCTCTTTTTTTTTCTCTCTCTCCCCTGAGGTGCAGGTTAATCAGTGTGAGTTCCCTTTAGTTTCAGTCTCTCACCTCTGCCTATTGTCTCACACTCCTCCCATTGTTTCTGCGTTCTCCCCAGAATCCTTTCTTCACTCCCTCATTCTCTCATTCTCTCTTTCCCTCAATGCTTAACTCTTATGTCATTCCTGTGAGAAATTCCTCTCTAGGCTCAGTGCAAACAATCGGCAGCTTCCTTCCTTGTCCTCGTCCTTCTCCAAAGCAGCGTCCAGGTCAAAATAATATAGAAACGGTCCAAAAAAGCCACATATCTGGGCTTTTTTTCTCAGATTTCTGATAAAAATGAATGTTTTGAATTACATCGTTTAGGACAGTAATGCTAAACACAGCATGTGTGTGCTGACTGCGGGAAAATAAATAAATCCTGGGAGTGGGAGCATTACAGACATTCAAATTCTCAGCCATTATTTGTGCTATATGTAGTATATTATAAAAGAATAGTATCTTAATATAATATAATATATATATATATATATATATATATATATATATATATATATATATATATATATATATATATATATATATATACACACATTATAATTACTAGCTAATGTCACTATGTGTCAGAGTTTAATCACTGTTTGTGAAAAAAGAGAGTAAACTTTCAGTAAATCTCAAGCTTAATTTAGTTGGATTAAAAAATTCTCTCCAGGTAAAGCCTGATTGCTGACTTATATCAGCTATAACCCCAGTTAGCCTTCCCCTGACTGCGACATACATTAGCTTTGATTAGCAGCGGCGTCTGCGCTTGGCTAGGTAAGGTTAGCCCATTAGCATTCTAACTGCTATGGTTCTGACTCAAAGTTTTTTCAGCATATCGTTTCCCTTGTAGCATGTTAGCATTGCAACAGATTCCAGGAGATCGGGGGAAGTCACAGAGAGGAATGTGATCTGACGACTGGAGCTGGTCTTTCTGTTTTTTTCTCTGAGTTTTTCCTCACAGTTTCTCTTTATCTCTCCCAGGTTTATTTGCACACATGTCTCTCGGTGGTGCGCTGGCATTTCTTGCAGGTGACGTAGCAGCACCAGTGATAGCGGCAGTGGCAGCGCTCCTCCACCTGCTCTGTATAGGTGTTATAACCTCTGCCACAACACATCAGCCCACAGCTCCCACTGCCACTCGCTGTCTTGTTGCAGAGCCTGCGCAGACACACACACACAAACGGTTTTAACATCAGGATCAGAGAAAAGCAAAGGCAGCACATTGTTTTATACTGGAATCTTATGAAAACCATCAGCAGTGTCACACACACTGATGGACCATGGGCTAAGAGGGGCATGCACTGAGCTAATGATATCCTGAAGTTAGTGCTGGTGAAGTAGCCAACACAGCAGGTCCTCCCTGTCTTTGTTCATTTCTCTGTTTGTCAGAGAGAAACAGCTGAGTAATGTTTAACCAACCCCCATTCTCCCCTTCCCTCTTACTTTTCTCCAATGACTGATGATCCTCTAAAGCCGAACCCTAATCCACTCAGCCCCTGGCTCTCTGAGGGATTAATCACTCATCAATAACTCTGATTGATTAGGGCTGCAGGGCAGGCCAGGGTCGACTTGTACTTAATATTTTTACTCAGAGAATCAGTAGTGGGACAGCTGGGACACACCCCCTCACTTGGATTGAGAGGCAAAACAAAAGGCCACGCAAAAGGCCTATACTCTAAAAAAAAGCAAGAAGGAATCTTCAATCAATACAATGGTTCAGAATAGAACTGGCCATGTTTCCTCAGATCCATCAACAATGTAAAAGTGTTCAGTTCTTACTTTTACAAACGTCGGTTCTTTAAGGGTAAGAAAATGGTTCTATATAGCACTATGAACACTTAAAGAGCCCTTTGCATTATTAAAGTATTCCTTGCAGTGTGAAACCCTTCTTCACATTCATAGAAAATGTGCTAAAATGTTCTACACTGCAATAAGGATCTTTCTTACTGATGCCATTAAGAACCCTTTTCTAAAAGGTGATTAATAGAACAATCTATAGCACATTCTCTACCAAAAAACAAAATCCCGGACGTTTGTGAAATTCCGCTCAGACATTTTCTAAAAAAGAGGACATATCCGGGTAAAAGAGGACGTCTGCTCACCCTACCTTATAATATATTTTCTATTATTCAGAGGAAACATTTAACACTGCAGGAAATCCTGTAAACTAAGGGTTCTTTGAGTGTTCATGGTTCTCTATAGAACAAATGCCATTACTGAAAGACCCTTGGAGAACCATTATTTTTTAAGAAAAACAATGTGAAACTGGGACTGAAACAGCGCTTAAATTAAAGGTCTTTGTGAGGACCAAAGGAGGTCAAAAACAGAAGGACCCAGTGAAAGCCTAGAGAGCTGCAGAGAGACCATGGAGAGTTCTCTCTATGAGACATGTCCTCATGCAGCAGTGTTAATGTCTGTAGTTGTGTCTGAAGTGAGGAGACACAGTGGGCTTCCATGCAGTGTTATTTTTTCTCTTTCGTTAAAATTATTTTGTCTGTAAAAGACGCTGATCCATATTCTCCCTGAATTTGATTGCAAAGTTTATCACAATCAGCTCTTCTCCATTTTAGATATTTGTGTTTTTGCTGCATTCACACTAAATGTTGACGCTGTTGCTCAGTGACACCCCTCAACTTGGTACACTATAATAAAGGTGGTGTAATAAAGGCATAATGTTGTTTACCTGTCTGTGGTCCCATACGACCCTTGCTTAGCGTTGTAAGAGCAGTAATCAGGAGAGCTGACCAGGTAAACCAGCTCGTTATCTAGAACTGGCCTAAGCTCCATCTCTCGTGGAACCAGCTGTCGGTGGGAGCCCACTTGGCGAGGGACCACCCTTGTGGCTGACAGATAGCGACTCCTGAGCTGAGCCGAGATCTGACCCATGTCCAGGAGAGACTTCCAGCAGGTTTTTACAGAACAGGAACCGGACACACCATGACACTTACACTTAGTCTCCACAGAATCCTGCACCACCTGCAGGAGCATAAGCAATATTATGAATACTATCAATATATATATATGTTTATTATCTGAGATATACAGGACTATATTTGTTGTTGTTATGGTAGTGGGTGGAGCCATACCTGTCTCCCCACTGCATTGTTGTGCAGGTGCATGAGTCTCACTGCTGGCGTTCCTGAGCGTCTGCTGTTCAGTGGAGTGTCGGAGAAGGCTGAGCTCATTTGGAGCCCGTACCGAACGTTATCCCCACATCCTCCCCACCGAAAATCTGCAGATGCCTGCTCGGCCGGGGCTGGGGCACAGGAGCAGCTTGGCAGAGATCCGGATGCACACCAGCGAGCGATAGAGTGGCTCAAAACTGCCGCAGAGAGAGAGAACACAAATGCTGACTCACGGGTTCCTGAGAGAGAGAGAGAGAGAGAGAGAGAGAGAGAGAGCAAATTTAATAAAACCTAATTCAATGCACAAGCACAAACAAAAAACATTAGCCAAACCAACCTACAATTCTGGACCAAAAGGTCAGGGCTAAAGCGTGGGGTCTGTGTTGATGTGTATGTGTAGTGTGTGTGTGTGTGTGCGTGTGTGTGTGCGTAGGGTGTATTCTCACCCTTGGCAAGATCAGGGCTGAAGTGTGGGGCCGCGTTGATAGAGGAACAGTTCCAGCGCATGTCTCTGAATGTGTTCTGACAGGAGGCTTTAGTGACCTCCACTGCCTCCACCACACTCTCCATCAGCTCCACGTTCCTCCTGCAGAGCTGCTGCTGATCTGGGGTCAGAACACCCAGTTTCCGGCACAGCTGGGTATTATTAAACCTCTCAGAAACACCAGGAGAGCCCAGACCACTGTCAGAAACAACAACATCAAAATGAACACAAATATAAACAAATTGTAAATACTACCAACGCAGAGCCAGAGCACAAACACAAACAACAACACCATAAGTCACAATGTTGTTGGTGTTTCTAATAAAGTAGTCTATTACAGTAGCAAACATAATGTGGAATAAAATGGTTTACATTCATTGTCTTATTAAAGTTTATATCACTTATTTTACAAACAACAGAATTATTTTTAGCCTTGTTGCCCACTCCATTTTAGGCATCTGGCCTATTGTGACCCTTAGTGACCACACACCCCCAACACACCTGACAAGAATGTCACTAGAGCAAAGTTTACCAAATTTTTCAGGCTATTTTTGAAACAAATTTTCATTAAAATTCCCTCAGACCATCATGCAACAAAATTTCATATTAATACTAACCTGTAAACAAAAACCTAAATAAAATCACCCTACAAATACACATAAACAAGACAAACACAATAAATGCAGAACAATACACATACCCATTACACCACCAAATACATACACACAAGTCAGAAGTGTAAATTGCAACATTGCACTTAAATCTGTGACTGAAAACTCAAATACAACAGAAACACAAAAGTTTAAACTACAGACACAAGTCAGCTTCAAATAAAATCTAAAACACAATTTGTTCAAGAAAAACTAACTGAAATTTAATTAAGAACTAAACTGAACCAAAACAAACTAAACTCTAAAAAGGAATCAGATCTATCAAACATAAACTCAATTGTAAATGAAAAACTGCAAAAACAATTCTGAGCTCCAGTCATCAGCTAATTAGCTGCTAATAAATAAGCATCCGCGAACATTATATATTAAATAAGCATTTTCTTACAGCCAGTAAATCCCCTGCGCCAGCTGTAGTTGTAGTAGCACCACCGCCGCCGTTAGGGGGCGCATTTGACGCATTTCTCCACTTGCGCTCGAGTTCACTGCGATTATGGCACGGGCTAATGTCACACGCTTATATACGGAGCACGAGGTTAGGCCATGCCCCCTCTGCGCTCCGTGACGCCGCATTTGACCAGCAGGGGCCGCCAGAAACCTGACACGACCACCGCAAGACCTTGCCACAGCTTCAAGATTTAGATTCTGAATAAAGAGAACAGGATTTTTGAAGCACATACACACACACACACACACACACACACTCACTCTTTATATTTATATTATTAAATTACTGTGTTATATTATAATATATTATATTATATTATATTATATTATATTATATTATATTATATTGTATTATATTATATTATATTATTATTATTTATAACATAAACAGCACAACCATACCATAAAATGTACAATTAAATGTATTAAAAATTTTAATGTGTTTTGTACACATGTTAAAACAGCATAAAGTCAATGTAGTATAGGATATTTTTCCATAATTATCAAACCTTTCCCACACTTTCGTGTCTGTTATTCGTAAGTAAATAAAAACACCTGAAACACTCAGCGTAATTCCCAGACTTTTCATTAACAATGGGTCTCCAGAGTTAGAAACAGAGGGTGTGCACATTCTTTACTAAACAGAAGGTCTTGCTTTTATCTACACAGTTTTATTTGATATTATTTCCATTCCTGTTACCCAAGTTATCCTGCTACGTTCAGCAATTAGACATGCTTTGCATTGTTTTTACTCCCCCTCCCAAAAACGAGTTAACCTTTCTGTGATTTGAGAGCTTGTGCTCAGAATAAACATTAAATACACAAACTGGAGTATCCTCTGTGTTTCTTTACAGGAAATGTGATTACTCTTAGCATTTGGAGCTGCTAATCTTCAGTGTTTAACCTAAATATGTTTAGTTTCTCATCTCTCTCCAGTTGAAGTGTGAAGAGTGCAGACTCTCAGCTAAAATCATTTGGTAAAATTGTGTGATTTTATGGCATTAAAGTGAGTTAAAGCACTTCAGGGTGTGAGGCCTGCAGTGAAGGTGCTAACTTGTAATGCGCATTCCCAACAGAAACCATCGTGTCCCACACTGACCTTTTGAAGCTTTTCTTCTGAAACTGGATCAACAAGATGCTCATTTACATCTGAAACTTCTCTGCACTTGGCTTAATCCAGATTCTTCTGCCTAATTAACATCAGGGGCATAGATAAATATCAGTAAAAAAAAAAAAAGAATTTAGAGCTTCCTAAACCCATTCTCCTCAAAAACGTATTGCTCCCTGTGGTAAAACACTTCCCAAAAAACTACACCTTGATTTTTTTAATGTCCTTGGAAGATTTCTTTTATAGGTTTTTGAAACAATAAAGTTTCCTATAAAGTCTTAATTACAATCAGGTATTATTAAGAGTACAGTAAAATAACTATTTTATTGGTTTTACAGATCAAGATACTGTGTTTTACACACAGCATCACGCATCACATTACACACAGCACACATTACACTACACACAACACCACACTTCACACATCACCATGTATCACATTACACACAGCACCACACATCACACTTCACACATCATCAAACTACACACACCACACAACATCATACTACTCACAGGGACATCACGCTACACACAGTTTAATCATCATACAGTCACACTACACCACACACAGCAACATAGATGAATAAAGATCCTTTGTAAAGAATTAACTTACAAACAGAACCGTAGTCGTTTTTGTGTATTAACTATAATTTACTGGATGATAAACTTGTTATTGGCTTTTTAAGCTTAACAGCAACATCCACAGAATGTTACAGTTTCTTCTTAATCACTTAATCACGCATTTCTTGAATCGTCATTTATATTTGCACAACATTATGTGCATTTCTCAAAACATTTGTACAAACAGCACCACAGGGTCAATTACCAGCAAATGCTTGTAATTTGCTCAGAATCCATAATTCATTTCCCAGAATGAAGTATTTGTGTCAACAAACATGTAAGTGTCATCACAATGACAAGGCCTTGTGTCATTGATTATGAACAAGACAGTCAATATGTTTATTGCCATATTGTCAGTATATCTGTAACTCTGTATATCTTTTCTGAATGTGTTGGTGACAGTGAAAATGCACTAGGCTGCACTTTTACTGTTAAGTGCACAAAATTAGACATTACTGTATGTGAGAGATTGATTGAAATAGGCTGGAAAATATTCAGATTCATGCTGTTTACTGTGTGTACTGTAGATCAATGACACACTGTGTTATAAAGATACTGAAATGAAAGACAAGACTTTTTATTCATTCATTCATTGTCTGTAAGCGCTTATCCAGTTCAGGGTCGCGGTGGGTCTAGAGCCTACCTGGAATCATTGGGCGCAAGGCGGGAACACACCCTGGAAGGGGCACCAGTCCTTCACAGGACAACACACACACACAAACTTTTGAGTCGCCAATCCACCTACCAACGTGTGTTTTTTTTTTTTTTGGACTGTGGGAGGAAACCCACGCGGACACAGGGAGAATACATCAAACTCCTCATAGACAGTCACCCGGAGCGGGAATCAAACCCACAACCTCCAGGTCCCTGGAGCTGTGTGACTGCGACACTACCTCAAGACTGTTTATCACAAAGGAAATAAAATTCAGACAAATCAGAATTATAAACTTGGGAAACACCATTTAGGCAGAGATGTACATAAGGCTGCATGGGGAATTACAATGGAGTCTTCCTAGACCTCTAGACACTCCTATCTATAGGGCCACATATTCTCATTGACATCATGTCTGATATATTCCTTTGCGATGCAGCATGGAACTAATCTTTTTGAACGTCTTATCCAGCCTCTACAGGCATCAGCTGTGATGCCGTCACATGTTGCATAGCAGCCAGCTTATTTTTTCAGGGTGTTTCCTTTGTTCTTCCATTGTCAGAAATTGTAACACTGTGTTGTGCTCTGTCTATATATGTTACACATTTGAAGGTTCATGAGATGCATCTCTGAGCTATTTTAGAGATCTGGTTGATCATTGATTGATCTAAATCTTCAGTAGACATTTACCAGAAATGTACAAAATATGCTTCACAGCTCATGACAACTGGATTAACATTTCTAAGTATATTGATTTATGCAATGGACTATGCCTGGACGTTTTGGGGAGTTCAATAGTTCAACAGGGAGTTGGTGTCTGATAACCAAGCAATTGATAATGTTTGATAATGTTCATCTGCATATTAAAGCATGTGCTGTTGTCCAAAACGAATGAGAAATGGCATTTATGAGGTAACTGTATAGTTTGAACATACTAAGTTATTATGAGAAATTCAATACTGATCTAAGAAATGTTCCAAAGCGACCGAACTGCACGGGGATAAGGCAGATACTTTCTCTGAGGGAAGAAGGATCTGCTCCGCAACACGTGGCAAAGCTAAACAGTGCTAATCTACAGTAAGTATTTCTGCGAACAATATTTACATTTTATTTCGTGAAACAGGACAAAAACCATCAAACGAACACAAAACCGAAGATAATCCGAAGGATTAAACCGAAGGATGTGTACGTGAGGCAGTGTGCGGCTCGTTGGTCTAGGGGTATGATTCTCGCTTAGGGTGCGAGAGGTCCCGGGTTCAAATCCCGGACGAGCCCAAGTTTTTAAAAACATTTTAAATCTATGTTTTTAACGACTACTTAAAGATTTCCGCTTGAATGCGATTTCGAATGAGTACGCATGAACTGCAATAGAATAATAGCTGGTTAAAGTGACTCGGACAGTGAGTATATACCGGTCCACTGACATAAAAAAGTCTGTCACACCACTGACTGAAGACCAATGCTGGTCCACCATCTGACCACTCAGATTACTGTCCTGTACAGGATATAACTCATTTATAATCTCCTCAAACAGGTTTTACATTCACAGAGACTTTTATTCTGGAAAACAAACTAATACAAATATTACCAACAACTATGAGAGATATAATCAGAGTATAGGCCTGATATAAAATGATTAAATGATAAAAATGCTAACACTGTGCTGGATTTAAATGATTTACTAATCTTATTTATAAAGAATAAAAAAAAGAGCCTAATGAAGGGGAAAAATATAAATTGGACTGTGAATTGAAAAGTGCTAAAATGTGGCATTTTGTCTAAAATTCTGTTTAATCACCAGTGGTCTGCACAGAAAACGCTGTACAAAACACTAGTGGACCTCCTTGGCTAGTGGCACTAGTGGCAAGGAACTTTGCCCTCAGTGGAACAACAGTGGTCCACCGTCTCCTTTCTCTCAGGAGAAATATAAAAACAAAACCTGCTTTTTAATCTCAAGGAAATTAAGTTATAATTGAGTAATAATAATAATAATAAAGTTACATTCTACAAGCATGTTTTCTCAATTTATACCAAAGTCAAGCTTTAAGAAAACTGGAGGACATACTCAAATTTGGGTTTAAGTTATCAGCCTAGCTGATATATACTGTATTTGGAACAGCCCTCTGGACTAAATGTGCTTGTTTTAGAGATTTTCTGAGTGAAATTTAACACACTACCATTAATAATCTGTGTTTATTTTCTGTGTTTAACACCAGGGTAAAAGTGGTGTAGATCTGAGGCAGCTTTGACTTCTTGAAGCCACACACATGTAAACAGAGGCTGGATGTAGTTGCTAATTGTCCTTTAATTAATTACAGACATGCTTTAGCACATTTAACACAAATAAACCTCAATAATGAGGCAGAAACAACAGATTAACAGCAAATAGTTGAAACCCCAAATTAAACAAATTCAGTGCAGGAAAGACACAAAGAGAAAAGAAGGGAGAAAAAAGAGGCAGATAGGGGGAAGTAGAAGGAAAATATAAAGGAAAAGTAAATGAGAAAGTGGTATAAGAAAATAGTATAAACAACGAATTAGAAACAAAATATCAACAGGAAATTGAATTGAAAAAAAAAAAAAGATTCCTTAAGTCAGTAAATGTAATTCAGTGGAAAGAAAAATATTTGAAAATACTCAGGAATGTGCTTGAATATATGTGAGTAGCTACTCCCCTTCTCACAGAGAACAGACATTACCTGTCTGAGACCATGCACACACACACACACACACACACACACATTAAAAGGAAGCCTCTGTCACACATTAAAGACCTTAGTGTATCCTGGATTGTGTGATTGCAGGATGTTGGCATTGATATGGGTGGGAGAGGCAGAGCAGGAGATAAATAGAGGGAGAGAGAGGTGAGAGGTCTCATGTTTGTGAATGGACTCCAGTCTCAGGTGTGTTTACTCCACAGCCATCAACACAATCCACAAACTGTCACAAAGCGTCTACCCCAGCTCCTGAAATATTTACAAGAATAAAACCTTGTTTCTCCAATATACTAACATTACAGGAGAAGGTATATATAATGTACCTAATTGTAAATAAAGATTTTGGAAAAAATGTATATGTAAAAATTAGTATATGTAAAATTATAAGATTGGAACAAGTATTCATTCATTCATTCATTCATTCATTTATTCACACACTCACCTATTCATTTTACACACCTATCCGATCCGGTTCTATTAAAGCAATGTGAACTCTTTTAGCAGTGTTCTGAACCAGTTCTATCATAGCAGCATTAACTCTTTCAGCAGTGTGTGCTGCAGTAGCTCTTCGGTGGAACTGTAAATTACAAACACAATCCTTGGGATAAATATTGCACATAATAAAATATACTCAGCAAATGACACTAACACTAACACTAACACTAACAGGGGAACTCTGTTGTGTTCTCCATCTGACCACTAGAGGGCGGTGCGACGCAACAAATTAAACATTACCGCAGCTCTGCTAGGAAAAACAGTATACACACACACACACACACACGTTCAAGCACTGAAAATGTACTTTTAACAAACATTATTTTGAGTAAAATATTTAATATAAAACGAGGTAACTGTACAAAAAGAGTAAAAAAAGAGAACATCTATATTTTATCAACATATTTACAGTTCTTGCGTATAAACAAATGTACATTATTTTCAGGGAGAAAGGACACACACAGACCCACACACACTACTCTTTTGCAGACAACACCTCACACAAACGCACAATACATAGCTACTGTACAATATTTTTTTCTGCATAAGATGTGAGAAGCGATTTCAGACGCAGTTTTACAAAGAAAGAAAATATTGTTCAAAAATGTATTAAAATATTCCAAACAATTAACTGATTACACTGGCTCCACTCAACAGAATCAGATGGTGTTTAATTCATATTTTGGCTTGTTGTGTTTAGTCTTTGTTTACATTTAGCTAGATTAAGGGTATTTGGATAGTAGCATGCTAGCATAGTTGGCTATTGTTTCAGTTGGTCGACCTGCTAGATTTCTAACTCATTAATTTGTGCATATTTGAAGATCATGACTTGTCTTACATTATCAGGGGGTGAGAACGACCCCTGATTTAAACATTGTAGACCAAAATCAAAACAATAATCTCATAAATAAGGCTCCCTCTGCAGGGAGCAGGGAACAAGGGAGGACACTAAGCAACTGTGACATAGCCCCAACTGTGTGTAATGAGGAGCTGAGACTCTAAACTCTGTTGTAATTTAGAAAAAGCTTCTGCATCAGTTTGTGTTTGTTAATGTCAGGCAGCGGAACAGCCAGAGAATAAACATACAGACACACTTGCGCGTACACACACACACACACACACACACACACACACACACACACACACACACACTGTGACAGCCGTCTCCAAAAACACAGGAAAACTGAAATGTTTACACCGTGTTTAGTTTTCTGCTTCCCATCAGACCTGTACATGAGGAGAGAAGAGGTGAAAACCAACGCCTGGCAAAAACACTCATTTATGTGACCCCACCACCCCACAAGCCCCAAGACATGTTTGGTGTCTGTAGTTTCTCAAGTTTTAACTGGAACTCTGAAGCTAAATTTGATTTTGTCCATTTTATATTAAAATTTTCACATAGACCAACATTTTTTAACACCCCTGGCATTGAGAGTAAGCATTTCTCAAATTTTACATTTTTTCAGAGTTCATCATTGTTCGCCCTTTGAGCTGGATCACTGTATCAGGGGTTGTTTGTTATGAAGAATGTACCATGCTCCTCCTGCATCCAAACATCATTAAAATCACTAAAGGACGAGCAAGCTCCTAGAAACACCCTGAACCAAACTGTACTGAGGGGACTGGAGTGGTGAGAGCACTGAATGTGGTGAAGAACAGAAAGGAGCACGGCATGTGGGTTTCTCAAGGGAGGAAGGAGAGGAACATGGACATGGGTGTTCTGGACAGGAATAATCACAGAGGAGATTCTTTAGAACAACTGCCACCTTAGTGCGGCTACTAACAAACTGAGGAAATTATTGTGAATGAAATGTTGTTTGGATTGTAAGTATTTTTCTGTAAAAGTAGTAAATTAAGTTTAATTTAAAACATTTTGAAGACATCTTAAAAAAAATAAAATAAAATAAAATCTTCTGGTGTTAGACACATCTTTATCAGTGCTAATGTTGCAGTCCGAGTCTGTCAGAGATGTTCACAAGTCATGTTTTTGCAAGTCCAAGTCAAGTCTTAAGTTTTCGAGCTCGAGTCCAAGTCAAGTCTCAGGTTTTCGAGGGGCAAACCTAATTTAAGTCTCTCGTCACGAGTCTCAATTCTCTTGTGTTTGAAAAAAAAAAAGAATGACATCTGTTCCGGCCCAAAACACTGTATTGCTATTTCTTATGAGTTCAAATCATGTACTTCACTGTCAAATATTAGCACACACTACAGTATCAAAAATGAGCAGTTGTATGATCACTTTTAATTTCAATGCAACCCACAAAAAAAATGGTATTTTTGCTATATTTGAGCTATATTTTCTCTACACTACAGGATCCTTAGAGGTTTTTTTACTTAGTATCAGCCCAGGCCTCTCATGTCTAACATTTTTCCGTGTTTGAAGAAAAAAAAACTATTGTAAGTGAAGTGTGTACTGATTTTTAACCCCACTTTACTCAACTAGCTACAGTTTTTAATATAAGAGATTACTGCACATGGCGCGACACATTACGTAGCACATTTACTGCATCTGGTGGAAACAAAAGGAAAGAGGTGGTTGCCTCATGTGCATTGCACTCTGGCTCCAAGTTTGACTTGCAGAACTGTAGAATAATCACGGAGGGCATGTCGTCACGTGTGAACTCTCATGCAGGGAATTAGCACTTGGACCAGTGCATTGGACCAGTTTGGGCTACGCCACTGTGAGTCGACATTAATTTATTTTTAAATGGGCTGTTTATGTTTAATATAGTATAAAGTATAAAAACGCAGTACCTTTAAATCAGCATGTTGTGCTTTGCTGCAGAGAGAATGGTCTAATTAAACAGCAGTCGGCTAAATTATCCAGATAATTACAAATAAATATACAGCCTATCGGCTTAGTCCATTTAATACTATAAATAAAATAAAAAAAAAAAGTAACAAATAATTATTAATAAAGTAGTGGTGCTGTGATTGTTTTGCTGATATCAGGTTGAACATGGCAGAGAAGGAATTGAATGCAGGTCACCAAGCAATACATTTAGTAAATAATAATAATAATAATAATAATAATAATAATAATAATAATAATAATGATGATGATGATAATAATTACACAAAAAGTCCCAAATCTCGGAAGGTCTCAAATTAGGTCTGAAGACATTGTGTGAGCGACTTAAGTGCAACTCCACACTCAGAGTTAAGTATTTTCAACTCCAGATGAAGCTACCGCATTTTGTCTGGACCCCTCACCCCACACAGAGAAGTGGGTGGGGCCATAATTTATCTGAGCTTGTAGTGATTACTCAAAAGATTGAGGAGATATTTTGATATTAGTTATTAATAATAACGCTAAAAAGGTGGCATTGAGAAGCATTGATCTTACACATCTGGGCTCGAAGCAATCGAGGTAATGGTGATTCTGATAGGATAGAACGGATCATGTAATTTTGGACTGAGTTGTGATCGGTCAGCGAAGTCTCAGTAGCACTGTACAGGACTGAGAAAGATGTACTTGAGGATAAAAGTAAATTAACCCATATAAGTCTAGAGGTCTTACTTTCCTTGATGTATTATGTAAATGTAATTACATATTTACATAATTATTACATATATTACACAGACAATTATGCTTAGATCTCTTCACCTGTGGAAATCCACTTGTGGGTGTGTTCAATGAAATAAATGGCTCAGTTATACATGGCTTGGTGTGATCAGTAAGCTGAATGATACAGATATGACCAGTGGGCGTGGTCTGTGAGGTGATTGGCTAAGGTGTGTCTGAGGTGTGTTCAGATAGGTTAGTCTTGTCCTGTGATCTGACTGGCTCACGTCTGTCTTTTAGGCGTTTTCCTGGAGCTCACTGGCTCAGGTATGTCCTGTGGGCTCATTGACTAAGATATTTCCTGGGTAAAGTGATCAGTAGTTCATGAGGGTGTGGGCAGTGATCCCATAATTTCAGGTGTGTTTTTTGTATGCATAGACCATGAGCTGATTAGTTCAGGTATGTCTTGTGGGCGTGGTCTGTGAGGTGATAGGCTCAGGTGGGTCCTGTAGGCGGGGCATCCCCCAGTCGAATGCTGCCGAGGAAGGTGGTGTGATTGCTCATGGAGATTGAGGTGTCCTCATACACCATCCTGATGGAAATTCGCTGTTTTGCACGAAGCCAACACACACCTGCGGTGTAACAGGTGTTGAACTTCCTCTGTCCGGTTTCGATGCTACGAGTGCAGCGCAGGAATGGCTCCTTATCAATCATAACCTCGTAACTGGCAATATCTGTGAAATTCAGGTAGTACACCTACACACACAAAATATAAAACAAATAAAAGAGAAGATGTAGATTAGATCAAATGTAAATTTTTATATTCACCAGTGCATTCATTTACGTAGCTAAGCTGTATGTGTGTGAGTGCGTGTGTGTGTGTGTATACACTGACCACCAAAATTATGGGGACACTCAGCATAGTGGTATGCCATTTGTACACGTCTATGTGCAGAACGGACAATGTGTAATCACCTGATTATATGATTATATATGTTTATATTATGTGTGTGAGTGTGTGTGTGTGTGTGTGTGTGTAGAAAGAAAAGAGTGTGTACTCACTTCTACCTGACTATAGATGAAATATGTTCCGTCCAGCAGCACCTCGAGTTCTCCGGAGCGAGACATCATTTTAAAAACTCGTGGGTGAGTCAAGATCATCCTCCAGTTTCTCAAAACACCTTCTGAAAGATCTCACAAAGAGATACCAGTCACTACTCACCCATCCTCACAAAGAGATACTAGTCACTACTCACCCATCCCCACAAAGAGATACTAGTCACTACGCGCCCATCCTCACAAAGAGATACTAGTCACTACTCACCCATCCTCACAAAGAGATACTAGTCACTACTCACCCATCCTCACAAAGAGATACTAGTCACTACGCACCCATCCTCACAAAGAGATACTAGTCACAACTCACCCATCCTCACAAAGAGATACTAGTCACTACGCACCCATCCTCACAAAGAGATACTAGTCACTACGCACCCATCCTCATAAAGAGATATCAGTCACTACTCACCCATCCTCACAAAGAGATACTAGTCACTACTCACCCATCCTCACAAAGAGATACTAGTCACTACTCACCCACCCTCACAAAGAGATACTAGTCACTATGCACCCATCCTCACAGAAAGATACCAGTTACTACTCTCCCAACCTCACAGAGAGATATCAGTCACTACCCACTCATCCTCACAGAGAGATATCAGTCACTACTCACCCATCCTCACAGAGAGATATCAGTGACTACTCACCCATCCTCACAGAGAGATATCAGTCACTACTCACCCATCCTCACAGAGAGATATCAGTCACTACCCACCCATCCTCACAGAGAGATATCAGTCACTACCCACCCATCCTCACAGACAGATATCAGTCACTACTCACCCATCCTCACAGAGAGATATCAGTCACTACTCACCCATCCTCACACAGAGATATCAGTCACTACCCACCCATCCTCACAGAGAGATATCAGTCACTACCCACCCATCCTCACACAGAGATATCAGTCACTACCCACCCATCCTCACAGAGAGATATCAGTCACTACCCACCCATCCTCACAAAGAGATATCAGTCACTACTCACCCATCCTCACACAGAGATATCAGTCACTACCCACCCATCCTCACACAGAGATATCAGTCATTACCCACCCATCCTCACAGAGAGATATCAGTCATTATTCACCCATCCTCACAGAGAGATATCAGTCACTACTCACCCATCCTCACAAAGAGATACTAGTCATTACTCCCCCATCCTCACACAGAGATACTAGTCACTACGCACCCATCCTCACAGAAAGATACCAGTTACTACTCTCCCAACCTCACAGAGAGATATCAGTCACTACCCACCCATCCTCACACAGAGATATCAGTCACTACCCACACATCCTCACAGAGAGATATCAGTCACTACTCACCCATCCTCACAGAGAGATATCAGTCACTACTCACCCATCCTCACACAGAAATATCAGTCACTACCCACCCATCCTCACAGAGAGATATCAGTCATTATTCACCCATCCTCACAGAGAGATATCAGTCACTACTCACCCATCCTCACAAAGAGATACTAATCACTACTCACCCATCCTCACAAAGAGATACTAGTCACTACGCACCCATCCTCACAGAAAGATACCAGTTACTACTCTCCCAATCTCACAGAGAGATATCAGTCACTACCCACCCATCCTCACATAGAGATACCAGTCACTACCCACCCATCCTCACAGAGAGATATCAGTCACTACTCACCCATCCTCACACAGAGATATCAGTAACTACTCACCCATCCTCACAAAGAGATACTAGTCACTACTCACCCATCCTCACAAAGAGATACTAGTCACTACTCACCCATCCTCACAAAGAGATACTAGTCACTACTCACCCATCCTCACAGAAAGATACCAGTTACTACTCTCCCAACCTCACAGAGAGATATCAGTCACTACCCACCCATCCTCACACAGAGATATCAGTCACTACCCACCCATCCTCACAGAGAGATACTAGTCACTACGCACCCATCCTCACAGAAAGATACCAGTTACTACTCTCCCAACCTCAAAAAGAGATATCAGTCACTACCCACCCATCCTCACAGAGAGATATCAGTCACTACTCACCCATCCTCACAAAGAGATATCAGTCACTACTCACCCATCCTCACACAGAGATATCAGTCACTACGCACCCATCCTCACAAAGAGATACTAGTCACTACTCACCCATCCTCACAAAGAGATACTAGTCACTACGCACCCATCCTCACAAAGAGATACTAGTCACTACGCACCCATCCTCACACAGAGATACTAGTCACTACGCACCCATCCTCACAGAAAGATACCAGTTACTACTCTCCCAACCTCACAGAGAGATATCAGTCACTACCCACCCATCCTCACACAGAGATATCAGTCACTACCCACACATCCTTACAGAGAGATATCAGTCACTACTCACCCATCCTCACAGAGAGATATCAGTCACTACTCACCCATCCTCACACAGAAATATCAGCCACTACTCACCCATCCTCACACAGAGATATCAGTCACTACGCACCCATCCTCACACAGAGATATCAGTCACTACGCACCCATCCTCACACAGAGATATCAGTCACTACGCACCCATCCTCACACAGAGATATCAGTCACTACGCACCCATCCTCACAAAGAGATACTAGTCACTACTCACCCATCCTCACAAAGAGATACTAGACACTACGCACCCATCCTCACAAAGAGATACCAGTCACTACTCACCCATCCTCACAAAGAGATACTAGTCACTACTCACCCATCCTCACACAGAGATACTAGTCACTACGCACCCATCCTCACAGAAGGATACCAGTTACTACTCTCCCAACCTCACAGAGAGATATCAGTCACTACCCACCCATCCTCACACAGAGATATCAGTCACTACCCACCCATCCTCACAGAGAGATATCAGTCACTACCCAACCATCCTCACACAGAGATATCAGTCACTACTTACACATCTTCACAAAGAGACACCAGTCACTACCCAACCATCCTCAGATATAGATACCAGTATCCACCCACCCATCCTTAAAGAGAGTCCCCTGTCACTACCCACACATCCTCAAAGAGATACCAGTCAATACCTTCCCAACCTCAAAGAGAGATACCACCTCCTGGAATTACCCAGTGTGTGTGTGTGTGCATCTTTTAATTCTTACCTTCTTTCACCTGGATGGTTGTTTCTTGGCCTTGCAGGTGTACCACTGCTGGCTACACACACACACACACACACAAACACAAACACACACACACACATACAAAATTAAAAACACAATAAATAAAGCTGTATCAGTGTAAACATCAAACTGCGTTAGGATCACACACTCTCACACTTTCATACCTGTGAGTCTCTGAACCTGCCTTTTTCACCTCCACCTGTCCAAACACACACACACACCAATAATAAGATAATTTAGTTTTAAAGCACTGACACTGCCCCTAGTGTAACACAGCCCTGCCCCTAGTGTAAAGGCCAATTTATACTTCTGCACTGACTTGACACAGAGCCTACCGAGGCTATGAAAGAACCCTAATCACTCTGCAATTACACCTCTACACCACTAGGGATCTCAAACATCTCCTCCACGCTATGTAGTACTCACTGTAGTGGTGTAGTAGTATTAGTTTAATAAATATTTGAAGTGCACTATTTAGAGTGTAGGGCATTGTCTGGGACAGAGTATAGTTTCATGAGGTGCCAGGAAAAAACAAATACATAGCAGGCACGTTTTCTCTCGTGGTCCCGCTTCTTGTTAAATTTTTTCCGTATTTGTCTTCATGAATTTGCTTCTGTCTGTGGTCTCTGTAGTGTGGAAGAGAGACTAGTTTGTGTCTCCATTGTTCTTTGGTTCAACATAAACAATGTCAATCCAACTACTGACCAATCGCAGTCCTTGAGGTCTGCATCTAGTGTAACACAGTGCTGCCCCCTGGTGCAACACAGCATAAAATCATTATATTGTGCCTTAGTGTAACACAGCCCTGCCCTCTAATGTAACAAAGTACAGTACCATAAAACTGTCACCTAGTGCACATGTTAATGTTTACATGATCAAATATCACCCTGAAAATTTGAATATTTACACAGTAGAGTATTTAATACTGTACCTGGCCCCTGGGGTCCTGGAGGGCCCTGAGGTCCTGGGGGTCCTGGAGGTCCTGGAGGTCCTGGGGGTCCTGAGGGTCCCATGGCGTTTGAGCCCGGAAACCCTGGATATCCTGGGATACCTGGAGGACCTGGGGGTCCTGGTGGGCCGGGGGGGCCCTGGGGTCCACGAGGGCCTTGAGGACCCTGAGGGCCACGGGATCCTTTCCTCCCTATTAAATATATATGTGTATGAGTACACTGCTCACTCACTGACCAGCACACACACCAACACAATCTCAAACACACACAAAACACACCATACAAATGAACAAAATGATACCTTTCTTCTTCTCGCCTTTTTTTTTCCCAGTCGGAGTTGGTTTCTCTTCTGAGAGAGAGAGAGAGAAAGACAGAGAGAGAGAGAGAGAGAGAGAGAGAGAGAGAAAGAGAGAGAGAGAGAGAACTTATAACACCTCGAGAAAGACCTTTCTTCTTTTAATTCACCTTCTTTGCTTCATCCTGATCAGGGTTGCAATGGGCCTGGAGCCTAGGACTATTATATGTGTGTCTGTGTGTTTGCTGATAAAATTAAATCAAAGAAAAGAACAAAGATCTTTAAACTGTGTTTTAAAATCTTCACGAAAAAAATCTCATCAGTTAAAATCATTCAACTTTCTTTTTCTTTCTGGAGAAAAAACATGAGGCAGGAAAAATGAAAGTTTATACGGTTGAACTCTCTCTGTGTGTGTGTGTGTAAGACTGGCTGAACATCAGACATCAGTTTTAAAAAAACAGAATACATCAGAAAAATAAATGACAGTTGCTTATGACGTGAGACAAACTGAGAAATGAAAAGTGAGGAGAACAGTGAAATCCTGAAAGTGATGAAATGTGCATCTCTGGAGAACGCCACTCTCTCTGAGGTCACTCTGTGTTTGTGTTGGCCCCGTTGTGTGTTTTTGGTTGTGGAATGAGTGTGTGTGTGTTAATTAGTGTGTGTCTGTGTGTGTAAAACGCTGGCCCTAAGCTTTCTCACGCAATCTTCTGCTGTTTTAATGAAAATGAAAACAGGATGACACTGGATCTTGGGGCTGATATTTATGTCCTCACTGATGGAAGATGCAGGTTTAAGTTAAGTTTATTTTCAGATTTGAAAATGTGCTTGATTTGTCCAAATGTATGTGGACACACAGAGCAGCTACACATGAACACACCACTGTGTGTGTGTGTGTGTATGAGTCGCTACAGCAGGAAGTTGCTGCAAAAGGTAAATATTTGGCCATTGTGTACATCAACATGGAAATTTCTCAGTAGAGACAGTTACTGAAAATGCACAACTGTTATGATTCAGCAGTGAACCCCCAGAGTGAGTCTCAGATACATACACACACACACACAGACCAAGTGTGTGTACGAAACAAAGTGTGTGGAATTTTCACTGAAAGTAAAAACCCTGAAGCGTTGAATAAATACATGTCTAAGATCATTACAATGACAGTAACAACAATACACGCCTGCTGCTGTGTGTCTATGTTTGAGTGTATGTGGGTTTGAGTGTGTGTTCTCTGATCTGACAGGACTACTTCACTTTTCAAATGTCAAACAAACCAAGCCAAATCTTGTCTTTTTAAAATCTAGATTCATTTGTTTACACCTCTGTTTACACTAGCTGTTGGAAGCAATAGTTTCCTATTCCTGTCCAGTGTCTCCTGAACTGAAGGGTTTAGTCCGGAGTCCTCTTACTGCAGTAACACTCTCTACTCCCCCGAGAGACTTCACACCACACACTGGAACATAGCTTTGAGGATCTGATGGTGTTCAGCTTCATAATCATCAGTGAGGGTCAGGGGCTGGGGTTGGTGATTAGTTCTGGATCACACCCACCACTCCAACTCATCCCAAAGGAACTACATTGCTCCAGAGAACACAATTCCACTCTTCTACACACCAGTGCTGGGGGGTTTGTTCCATTCAGATGGACACTTGGATATGGATATGGTGACATTAGGATCATGCACCACTGCTCTAGAACATCCTGTGTTTCATTACAGGGTTTACTACAGAGAATACAAAGATATATATATATATATATATATATATATATATATATATATATATATATATATATATATATA